>NW_022688100.1:0-1479 GCF_011630105.1 Anneissia japonica | reverse complement strand
GTTTGGTGAATGTTTATCATAGAAAGTTTTGAATGAATAGAGAATGTAATCAATACTAACTAGGCTTATAGCTTGACAATTTTATAGTGAATGATTCTTTTGCCCCACCTGACATGTTATCATACTGAATGTTCAGTATGTTCGCAATGAATAGTTGTGAACAAAATCTTGTGAAGTGATTTGGATGGGAATCGAACCCATGACCACCAGATTACTAGCCTGGTGTCTTAACCACTACACCAACTATGTGAGAAAAACATATGGAAGTGATAGAAAAAAATCATTTTAGTTGGGAGCTGAGTATTTATGACAGGTCAATGACCTATGCCTGTATTTGATATCATGCGGTGAAATGTAAAATATCAATTGCCTAAAGTTCATTAATTGAAGTTGACATAATTCATACCCCAGTCAACAGCATCAAAACTATTGTAGGAACAATATCCTAGGGGTCCTATGGATGGTAGTAGTAGTTGCAATCAAAATATAAACAGAGGCCTACTTTGTTCTTATGGGTGTACGGTAAGAATGGCCCCGGAAAAAATGGCCCCGGAAAAAATGGCCCCGGAAATAATGGCCCCGGAAAAAATGGCCCCGGTAAAAATGGCCCCATATGACAGGTAGGTAAAAATGGCCCCAATAATCAAATTCTGAATTAAAACTGATTTTCTTGAGTCATTATATGCATTTTTTTTCTCTTAACTAATTTAGTTTTTAAAAGGAATTTCCCCAATAATCAAATTCTGTAACACACAATTGATCCACATGCTTTAACTACTGTTTATTTGCATTGTTTATAACATGTAAAGTTAATTCATTTGATATTTAACAAAAGTGAAGTTTGTGGTTATCTATGAGTTGCATATTTTGGTAGTTAAAGTACTATATACTGTATGTCATTCCTCTACTTTGTTAGTGAAATAACGTTTTTAAAACTTTTATTTCTACTATCAAAAAATGTTATTCAATGGCCATTGTTTTTCAATTATCTCTCAGAACATTATTTGCATCTGCTGTAATTGTTAAAAAACAAATGCTTTTAAAGAAATAAAAACAAAATCACATATTGATCTCAGTTCAAAGGAAAAAATAAAACTTATTTCTAAATTTACAATTTTCACCTATAAACCTTTTAATTTCACAAAAGAGCAGGTTCTTTTTCAAACAAATACATCCTGCCTAATATATGTGTGTTTAGATCTTTTGCTTTAACTTTGGAAACTGAGATCATTTTAGATACTATTTCTGTATAAACTACATTTTTTTTTTCATATTACCGTAAACCTAATGGGCTTTGATAAATTTACTCTGCACTACGGAATTTCCAATAAAAAAAAGAAAATTAATTAAAAAGACCATAGATTAAAAATAAGTAAGGCATAACATATTTTTAATCTATGTTAAAGCATAACTATTTTACATAATGAAATTTAGTAAATCAAATTATTATTTGTGGCTTTTATTTATTAAATCAATTAA
>NW_022688099.1:0-670 GCF_011630105.1 Anneissia japonica | reverse complement strand
CAGCAATACTAAAACAATTGTGTGCTTGTAGAATGTTCGACTAAGCTGCAAAACCAGTAAAAAAAACATATAATATTTCTTCTTCTTTCGGACATTTGTTGTAGGCGCATAGAGATCTAGTATTATGCGCTTTACAAGTCTACAACCATACCATTACCAAATAGTTTAGAAGTGCAGTGTAGCTCAGTCCTAAATAAAGCTATGATTCAACAATTTTTTTAAAATCCAGTTAAACCTGTTTTTTTTTTTTGTTGTTTTTTGTTTTTTGTTTTTTTTTGTTTTTGTTTTTTTTTAATAGAAGTTCTGTGACACAGGAAGCATTATTTGTAATCGATTGAGTATTAGGTAAAACAAATTCTACATTTGGTTAGTCAGCCACATAACTTAATTAATGTTCCAAGAACAACAGGGTCGAAACGTAGGCCTACAAGGTTGCAAGACTTAAAATATATTAAAGACACATTGTTTCCGATCAATAACTTTGTTACTATGAAAATTCCTAAAAAACAAATGATAATATAACAGTATGATTGTTGATAAAAATAAACAAAGTAATAAATAAACCATTTAGAGCACAAGAGTAGAGTTGCCTACAATTATTTCTCCATACTTTGAATCCTGTTACACTGGATTTTATTTTCAATGATGAACTCCGCTCATTATTCCTCAT
>NW_022688098.1:0-760 GCF_011630105.1 Anneissia japonica | reverse complement strand
CACTAAAGTCTTCTCGTTGCTTATTCTCTGTCCTGTTCATGTAACAGATATAGGGGATTCCTCAGGAAAGAGACAATTACACGACTTTATTTTTATTTGAATTATTTTTTTTCAGAAAAACAAATTGGCTTTGAAATGGTATAGTTTTTAATTTGGAATTAATTTGGATACAATTCAGATCTGTCCGTTTACCGTATTTCGCCAAACCAAAGTAATTATAATCTTTAATCGACGATCGTGGCGCAGTCATCATTCAACACATAATGTGTACTTATCACCAATACACTTTGTTTTCACCATTTCTGTTCTAAGAACTTACAGCATTTTTCACAAACCCTATTAAATAATAATAATAATAATAATAATTTTAGCTTATATAGCGCATTATGCTAAAGCCTCAAATCCAACCTTGTTGGCACATGCGGTGCGTTCGCAATAAATTAATATATTTATCCACCTGAAATAGTAAAACAAAGATCTAGACGAAAGCATTTAAAGGTAATGCAAAAGAAAAAAAAATATGCAGTTATGACCTACTTAAAAATCAATCGCTAATCATATTGAGGATGCAGTGAGGCCCGCATTTACGTTATGAAGATAAAAACGCAGCCTGAACGACCACGAGTTAGGTAATTCGTCCAGTGTATCATGTGGTCACGCAAATCTCGACTATATTTCACAGTGGCTGATGCAAGCCCCAGCCGCAGTACCACCCCTAAATTTGTCAAAATTATTTCGAAAAATTGAGAAAGAAGAAAAA
>NW_022688097.1:0-2095 GCF_011630105.1 Anneissia japonica | reverse complement strand
CGGATCGGGGTAAATTGAAAAAAACTATGGCATGATATTATTCACCTCTAGTTTTGCTATAAATGTAGAAATTGACAATCAACTTAGTTAACTAGTTACTCTTTAATGTCTTTATCAATTTTAATTGAAATGATCATAATGCCAATTTCCAAGATGGCATTCATCTTTGCGGAGAAAATGGTTATTTTTGTAAGATTATTATATTATTATTGTTATTATTATTATTACTATTGTTACTATTGTACAAAATACAATCTCATCAAAGCAATCAATAAAATATATATAAATATTATTATTTTAATAGTAGTATTATGCTTATTTATTATTGTTGAAATAATTAATAATATTATGTATATATTACTGTATTGTATTTCTGTTATTTCAAAATTATATTTTAATATTACAATGAATTACATTGTTAGTACTGTTATATAATAATATTATTTATAATATTTTTATTAACACTATTGATATAATTACAGTATTATCATCATCCGTCATCATCATCCTCATATCCTATTCGTCATCGTCATCATCATTCTCATTGTTGTCTAATTATTATAATCATCCTTACTATCATCGATCGTTGTAATCATCACCATCATCATCACATCATACTCATCCATCGTCATCGTCCTCATATTCATCACGTCCTTATCAATCATCTATCATCGTTATCATCATCCTCATAATCTTCATCCTCCTCATTCTTTATCATTTTCTTCATCATCATCCTCATCATCATATTCATCCACATCCAACATTCTCATCATCATCAATGGCATAGCCAGCTATTGGCACAGTTGGGATAGTCCCACACCATTTTTCCAATGGGTCCACAAAAAATGGTCCACATTTTAAAAAAGGGTCCACATTATGTAATTTTATGCATAAAATGGATCCAGATACCTTATATTTACTTAAATATGGGTAAAATTTAAGAAAATCGGTCCAGATATTTAATATTTTTGCGTAAAATGGGTCCAAATTGCTTGAATTTACACGTAAAGTGTGTCCGCTCTGATATTGTCCCACACCGTTTAAAAATCCTGGCCATGGCATTGATCCTCATCCATCATCGTCACCCTCATCACCATCCTCACCAATCATTGTTAACATCATCACCATCACCTTCATCCTACTAATCATTCTCATCCATCATCACGTGTTGCGATTTTGGATTAAAAAGTCAGGTTATTTTTTGCTTTACTAAAATAATTGAATTAGAGATATTTAATAATTAGTACTGCTGTCTGATTTGCTGATTTTAAGAGTTTTGTGTGTAGGATTGCTGTGATTTTATTTGATTCTATTTTGTGAGCCTAGCCTTGTGTCTTGTATAGTCTGTTCAAGCCATCATGTCGGGGTCAGGTTCTAAAGCTAAGCCTAAGCCTAAACAAACAGGGACACAAGTTGATAATGTGGAGGAAGATTTGGCAGGCCTAAGTAAATGTGGTTCTTGTGATTCGTCGGTTTTGCAATCTGATAGGGGAGTTATGTGTGGACTTTGTAAATTTTGGTTTCACTCGCAATGTCAGGGTGTGAGCAAACATAAATATGACTGGCTTACTAAGGGGGACCCATCCATATTTTGGTATTGTAGAACTTGTACTGTAATAGCGGGAAAATTGATGGGTGCCTTAAATGAGTTTGGTAAAGACAGATGCTGTGGTAGATTCGGTTATATTTGAAGTTGACGAGGTTATTAATTATTTGAAGGATTTAGATGTGAGTAAATCACCGGGTCCTGACATGATAAATTCTAGAGTATTAAAGGAAATTGCTGAAAATATTGGAGGACTTTTACTTTGCTATTTAATAAATCGATGTCAGAGGGCATGCACAGTCCCCGATTCCTGGAAAAGAGCTGATGTGGTGCCCTTGTTTAAAAAAAGGTAGCAAGTCTGATCCTTTAAATTATAGGCCGGTTAGTCTAACGTCTGTCTTGGGTAAGATCATGGAAAGAATTGTTAAAGATAAAATCTACAGTCATTTGGAATCGTGTAGTCTGTTAAAGGATCAACAGCATAGCTTTCGCTCAGGTAAATCGTGTGTAACTCAACTTATTGAAGTTCTTGATTATTGGACATGTTGG
>NW_022688096.1:0-729 GCF_011630105.1 Anneissia japonica | reverse complement strand
AGAATGTTCATTTGTACAAAAACATATATATTATTTAGAATGTACAAAATTAAAACATCTTAAGAAAAAAAAAAAAATTCTTAAAAATGAAAAAAAAAAAAATTGAATGCCAAGACGCGATTCAAACTCACATCCTTAAGTTCTTTAGAACACATCCTTAACCGACCGCGCTATCCATGTGACGTGCTCTATTAGTGGTAATGAGAGCAGCTTAGCTCAGTCGGCTAATCTGGTGGTAGCCACTGTGTGTGCGCTGAACCGTGAAGATCTCTAGGTCCCGGTTCAATTCCCATCGCTGCCTCTCCTTGTGTTTCAGCTAGAGGGCTGAAATACAAGTTACAATAGCGCACTGTTTAGATGAGACGTTTAAGCCATTGGTCCCGTGTGCATTATGGCCCATGTCCACATTAAAGGACGCAGTACACTCTTCGGAAAAGAGTAGAGGATTGTCTCCCGGTGTACTGTCCAATCACCACCATAAGGACCCCACTGGAAATAAGTCTTCTTCTAGACTTTCGTGGGCTATCCTTGGTGTTTACACTGAATAAATCCAATCCAATCCAATGGCAGTAATGTACAGTCCTTGCTAAAACCCCTGTTTTGTTTTGTAGGTGTAGAGGGAACCTGGGGTCCAACTAAATGCTTTCAAAGTTTTGGTAACAAGAACAAGAACAAGAACAAGTACAAGAACAGCAGTGAGGCTCTGGGGTCAGCACCTTGCGCAGTTAT
>NW_022688095.1:83191-99621 GCF_011630105.1 Anneissia japonica | reverse complement strand
CTCCATCCTTCCATCCATTGGACCGAGCAGCGCTTGTAGAAGGCAGGGTTACTTTTACAGTTGACTGCAAACATAGGATTTGCACAGTCCATTACCAGGACAATATGCAAATTGATTTGAATTCCTAGTCAAAAAGCAAAAACAAGTTAAAAGTTAAAGCAAGTAGACCAAAGTATATAGACGTGGAGAGATGAGAGTAGCTGGCACCAGTTTAGCAGGTAGCTCAGACATGAAGAGCCCCTTAGGGAAGAAGCAAGATACTGCACAAGCTAGTCAACACCTTAAGCACTTAGAGACTTCTGTATAAAGTGTTACATAAGTCTAACTACATTACATTACATTATTTTATTTCATTTCATTTATTTGTCTCAAACAATTAAAATGTACATAAACAGAAAAAGAAAAGAGCAATCACAAAAGTACAAAAAAAACAACAAAAAAAACAAGAGACAGGACACTCCAAAAGTAAAATCAATCACTGTCGAGTGGAGGCCCTTCATGAGAAAAACACAAATACTTACAATATAAAATTCTTCAAAATGATAAAAAATCGAAAGATAAATTTTGAAATATAGAAAATGTGTAAATACCAATAAATGAGCACATTTAATTTAAAAGGTATTTCGAGATATAAAAATATTAAGATAAGCATTAAAAATTATCTGATGCTGGAAGGCAGAAAGAATTGAAAGGAATGAGACTTCTAGGAGACAAAAAGTGACTGTGGCTTAACCACTGAGTATCAGACAACACACACTATCTAAGTAACCACCTACTTGACGCATAATAGTTTGCCAAAGCCCCTCGAAACCCTTCCTCAGATGCCTTGTCTCTTATCGGCGCCAGCAGGGGTTCAAGTTCCTCGGGTGTGTATAATCCTGGAACCTCTCCAGATGACAGCAGACTGTTGATGATCTCAAGGAACTGGGGATGCACAAACTGATGATCTTCCAACATCAGTACTACCTGCTCTCCTTCAATGCCTGTCAACTGCATCACCTGAAATAATAATAAACATAATAAACAACAACAGCCTCAGAAAAAGGTTTAGTGAGTGAAGTGAGAGAACCCAGAAAATATTTATATAGCGAGATACTATCTCTTACTTATTTTATAGAGAAAAGCACAAAGAAACCAGCCATTGCTTATGATGAACTACATAGTCCAAGCGAAAACTGTAGAATTAGTGACAAAACATGCCAAATAAAGGAATCATTCACCTTAGCGCACTATATATGAGATAAAGCGAGAAAGAAACGAGGATATTGTTCATTCACGCAGGGCATATATAGGCAAGCTAGGGCAAGTCCATTATTTTTCTTTTTATGCTCGAGAGTAAGTTTCAAAGGAAACTTAGGCATGTATCGGTTTATCCAGGTAAGTATTCACAAAATAGACTTTTCTTTTAGAATTGGAATTATGTCCTAAAAGGGAACTTAAAATACATAGGTTCACCAAGGTAAGTATTCAAGAAAAAAAAAACACACAATTACATCTGCTCACAGTACATTTTATTTGTATTATTCTGACATTTATATACATAACATCCATGTTAAAGTAGACTTACATTCTTCAGATCATTTTTAAACTGTTTCAATCCATAGTTTCTGGACATCTTTGGCGTGTAGAGCTGTGCGCGATGCATAAACGACACCAGATTAGCTGCAGTCCTCCTGCCAACTCCACTACGCCCAGCAAGAAGGAGAGAGCCCCCAGGCTGGGTCAGAACCCTGTCAACACGAGCAATGTGTTCAAGAACCTCACGGAATATAAGCAGATCCAACTCGCGAGTCTCACGGCCTAGAAAACATAAAGTTTTGATTGGGACATTTCCTTATTAAAAATTTAGCTTATGATCAAAACGGGTAAAAAATAAATACCACATAATCATCCTCATTTACATTTCACTTTTAAATATAGTAAGTTTTATTGGGAATTTTTATTTTTAAATATTCAAATTACATATATACAAATCAAAGCTGGTACCACACAATCATCTTCATTTACATTTCACTGTTGTTCATTCACAAAATAGACTTTTAAATTAAACAAAATCAAAAGTGTTAAAATTGATATCTCACCATAATCAAGAACACCTTTCTCGATCACTTCTTTCAAATCTTTTGAGCTGAGCCGTCCAAGAGCTTTTCCATTCGGGGGCAGAGGAGCACCTGCACTGCTGCCCGCTTCAGCCCTTGCTCCCCATGTCACAAAGTAATTATCTAGAAAGTTATGAGGCATAATGAACAGTGAGATAGGAATAGTTGGAAGGAACAAAAACTGGATGGCAGTACAGAATATTGAGATTGCTGCCTTAAGTAATGTTTACACTTGCTCTTGTATAGCAATCATCTTTAATCACAATTGGCATTTATTTGTATGTATTGTACGAGTGATATTAATAATTGCTTTATAGTTATGACTTTCAATTTGTAATGATGCTCTCTGGGGAGAACTTGATATTTTTATAACATTTTGGCAATCCTTGGAAGGCAGCATTATGTTTTGTTTTCATGTTTTTCCAGAAATTAAATTTTAATTTGAATTCCATCAATCAATCAAACAATCGTTAAACATTTATTCAATTATTATATCAAGATACCAACATAGTTTTCAAGAGAAAAAATCTGAAGCAGTCAACAACTCACCATTGAGACTATCTAAAATGTGTCCAGCATTCCAATCCACTTGGAGAACTCCCATCAAGATGCTCTCAAATGCTGCCATTCCTTTCTCACCAACAAGTCGATCTCGGAATAGCCTCCTTGCCTCATAGGCCCACACCTCAAGGACATAGTCACTGGTACCCTCAGAGGTAGAGGCATTAAGGTCGTACCGTAGAAGAGCCAGTACCCACTGTGTCAAGTCACGAGGCGTAAATAGGTAATGACTGTAATCATCAACAGTGAATCTGGAACGCACCTGCATCAAAATTGAATGAATATTCATTTGATCATAATCTTTAGAACAAAATCATGGTGTTGCTTAAGTCTGAACAACCAAAAATCTTAAAAATCTAGGGGAGGCCATTTTTGTACGATGTTTTAAAAAAGCAATTCTAAGTATTAACATAATAAGGAGCTCTTGACTGCGAGACAACGGTAGGTTTGAGAACATAATGACATCACAAAGAAGTCATCAGCACATGCGAGAACGTTGAGTTCTAGAACACAATTTGGCCCAAATTTATGTTATGATGAGAATGGTCACAGATGAGTAAACCTGTTTTAGAGTTACGTCGTTGTCCAAATCAAAAGCTCCCTATTATGGTTAATGTTTTACCAGTTGACATGCATGGGGTGGATGACGGTAGCTACAAATCATTATACCAGCCTTAATTATAGTTTTAATAAGGTGGATTATAATTTAAAAGGTCACTGTTTTTTTGGGGCAACACAACCTTTTTTTAGCCTTATGTTACAAGGTGTTTTACAAAATATGGTAAATAATTCTCTAATTAAAACAACTTTGGTCTTTAGCTGCTTTGGTCTCCAGAATAATAAAGATAAAAGAAATTTGTTAATTTGGAACCACAGAAAAGTGGTTTTTCATCGGAGGTGGTCAAGTTCAAGTCTACTCACCATTTTAAGTAAAACCATTACATTAAGAAAATCAGTGGCGGTACTGCAGGGGCACGGGGGGAATTTACCCCCTAGAAATTTCCCCTCCCCCAGCTTGCACCCGTAGAAAAGAGGAGAAACCACAATTTGTCGGGGAGAAAAAATACTATATGTATTTTCTACATATTAGTAGACTATCTATAAATAAACTCCATCTCCTTGGGCTGCCACTTTGTCGTCGGTGGAGAAGGTCCTTATGTAACCCTGCGAGCTAAGTCGGCGGGGATTTAAAACCCTGGTAGGTCTAACTATGCCGGACAGGTCAAGGAGTATGAGAACAAACTAAGAGCAGTCCATCTGGTCCTCCAGGCTGGGGGTTGGGCTTGGTTGACAAACTCATCCCGTAAAAACATATTGTTCTGAAACTGCAACAAAGAAGAATACTACAATTAGGCTAGATAGGAACTGTGGTCGATCAAACGGCATGATGGACACTTCTTATGAAAGCTCCAACGGGGAAGTCAGGAGAGTGATGGACAGTTTCTTTAGGCCAAAGAGAGAACTTTGTATAGGAACATGGAATGTTCGCATTATCTACAAGGTATCTAAAACAGCACAAGTCATCAAAGAAATACAAAGATACAATTTGGACATCTTAGGAGTTAGTGAGTCGAGTTGTTAGGGAGACGGTTCGCACGTGGCGCCTTGGGTCGTACTGTTCCATTTTTCGAAGGGGTGTTCCATTTTGGGAACAATGGCAATTAGTCAGTTATCCAAGTAAGTATTCACAAAATAGACAGCACAAGTCATCAAAGAAATACAAAGATACAATTTGGACATCTTAGGAGTTAGTGAGTGCCGCTGGATTGGTTCAGGGCTCACAGTGAGGAACAAAGGCACACCCATTCTATATTTTGGCAAAGTAACTCTCACACTGGCAGGGTTGCATTATTGGTAACCAAGGAAAGAAAAGATTAACTCACTGAATGTTGCTCACTTACCAATCTTGTCATTGGAGGAACTCTTTATCCTCACAAGGATATTCACAAAATTTCTTGGACATCACCAAATGGTGGGGATGAAAACCAAATTGATCACATTACGATCAATAATAAATGGCGCAGTTCACTGTATTCCATTGTGCAGATGATTATAGTGATCACCACATAGTATGTGAAACTCAGGAATGTGAGAAACTGAGGAGACAAAGATTGGATGTCTCCCGTCTCAAGATTCCAGAAGTTAAGAAACAGTTCACGCTGAAACTTCAAAACAGTTTCAGTGCTCTGGAGGACACTCTTAAATCTGTAGATATTTGGCACACAGGATGTTGAAACAAAATGGGAAAGTATTAATGTTCAAACTGGCAAAATGGTTCTGAGGTGAAAATAGGCAAATAACAAGAATGGCTAACTCAACATATGTGGACATTGAGGAAAGGAAGGTCATCAGAAAAAAAATTCTCAACACAAAATTCTCAACACAATATCAATTTGAATCTTGGACCAGCTTAAAGAAGCATACAGAGAAATGAACAAGTAAGTAAAGAAAAGTGCATGTAGGAATAAAAGAATCTTCCTGGAGTCCAAGGCTGTTGAAACAAAAGAGGTTGCATGTAAAAGAGACCTAAGCAAAGTATACAAGACTACCAAGACTCTTTCTAAAATCGATTCTAATCAGTCAATACAAGTGAAGGATAAATATGGAAAACCTTTACTTCATAACAAGAGCAACCAAATAGATGGACCCAGCATTTCACTGAAATATTAAATAACCAGATACACCTGCACACCCGCACCCATCCAGATCATATCTAGACATAAACATAGAGCCGCCAACCAAGAAAGAAGTCAAGCAAGCCATTCTAGGTTTAAAAGGTGGTAAAGCCTCAGGCGTAGATTCTATTCAGGCTGAAATCCTGAAAGCCGATATCATTACAGCCACGTATGTTCCCACTGATCTCTTTACCTGCACTTGGTCAAATGGTACAATCCCTGATGATTTGAGTAAATGTCTAATTGTTAAATTACCCAAAAAGGGGGATCTAACCATCTGTGATAATTGGTGTAGCATCACTCTTTTACCAATTCCTAGCAAAGTTTTCTGCAAGATATTATATTCATGAATAGAGTCAGCCATTGACGCCAAGTTGCAACCAGAGCAAGCTGGCTTTAGAAGGGGAAGAGGATGCATCGACCAAATCTTCACTTTGCACAATATTATGGAGCAGTGCCTTGAATGGAAGGCACCCTTGCATTTAATTTTCATCGATTTTCATGAGGCGTTCAACAGCATACACAGCGACAGTCTCTGGAGAATTGTAAGTTCGTACGGTACTCCCTCAAAACTAGTACAGCTTATTAAGAGTTTCTATAACCACGTTGAATGTAGCATGCTTGTCAAAAATGGTCTTTCCGACTAGTTCAAAGTTAAATCAGGGGTTTGCCAGGGTTGCATACTGTCACCAATACTCTTTCTGATGGCAATTGACTGGGTAATGCGAAATACAACTGCAGATTCCCCAAGAGGCATCCAATGGACACCTTTTTCTAAGCTTGAGGATCTCGATTTCTCAGATGACATTGTACTTTTGTATACGAAGCACGACACGTACAAGAGAAAACATCCAGACTCTGCAGATTTGCAGAACAAACAGGCCTGAAAATCAATGAAAACAAAACAAAATGTTTAAAGATGAACACATGCCAATCAGAATCCTTTAACAATCAGTGGCAAGCATGTGGATGAAGTTGACGATTTTACTTATCTGGGTAGCAATGTAAGCAAAAGGACAGTACCAGCAAAGACATCAAATCTAGAATTAACAAAGCAAGGAACATATTCATCAAACTGCAGTCAATTTGGAGATCTCAACAATTCCGATTAAAAACAAAAGGGAAGTTGTATAACAGCATTGTGAAAGCTATCCATCTCTATGGTTCTGAGTGCTGGCATGTAACAAAATCTGACATGTAAAAATTATCATCATTCCATAATGGCTGTCTCAGGAAGATTTGCAGAATATTCTGGCCAGTAGTGATATCCAATAATGACCTACATAAGAAAACGCATTGTCAAAATATAGTAACAGAAATACGACGCCGAAGAATGAGGTAGTTGGGCCATGTCCTCAGAATGACACAACATCATATCCCAAAAGTAGCACTCAGATGGACTCCACAAGGGAAAAGAAACAGGGGCAGACCAAAAACTACATGGTGAAGAACAATTATGGCTGAACTAGAAACTGAGAATCTGAAATGGGAAACAGCAGAGAAGATGGTAAAGGATAAACAGTTGTGGAGAAACTTTGTTGCAGCCTTATATCCCAAAGGGGACTAAGTAAGTAAGTATAGATAAAATTGATTAAATGAGCCTCTGAAATCCCTAAATTGTCATATTTTTTTTGGTGGGGGGGTCCGCACCTGGACCGCTTTCGAGACATTTAAATCGACACACGATCACACTCACTTGGCTCTTGTCGGGGATCTTGCCCCCCAGATTTCAGACGCTGGCGCCGGCACTTAAGATAATTTTAATTGGAAGGGTCTTTACTTAGGGGGAAGACCTGTATTTCCAAATGTATTTATTCAAATCATTTACATTTCTTCTAGCTAGGCCAATGCAGAGCTAATTATGTGCATTTAATGTGTACTTCTAAAAGCGATGCTGCAATAATAGACACTAACCTGCTCATAGACTCGGATCATAGAGCCAGCAAGTTGATGGACTCTTGCTGTTGAGTACCACACTACATGCCTCTCCAGGCTTTGATGGAGCACAGGTCTCAGGTATGCACTGTAGATGGAATGGAGCTCATCCTGGTCAGCATAACTGAAATTACAGTAAGTGATCATCACTAATTTATGTATTCTTTTGCAGACAACAAATGAGTTTAGCTTGATAATGATGACACCAAACCATGAAAATTCCTTGGTCCTTCTTTCAATTTTATTGCGCTGCACTCTTCGTCTTTACTGCATGCAATAATGATCAATTTATGCATGAAATGAGAAGAATCAGTCTAAAGGTCAAAATAAATCTAGAAAATTTTATACAAGCAATCTAGTAATATTTAAAAAAGGTTTATTAACTCAGACAATACTTACCCTAAACAGCAAATGCGTACAATAGACGTAAATCTGGAAGTGAGCTGGTAGCGTCCTACAGTATGTGCTGCATTCATACTCGCAACAATCTGAACCCCTTCCAGACCGACCCACTCCAAGTTTGTATCATAGAACCCATTATATGTCAATAACTAAAATAGTAGACCAATATTGGTAGTGACAATGGTAGTCTCAAGTGATTTACTTTCCCATATATACTGAATGTGTTCAAGGGTACATCCAAGTCAGTTAATTTTCTGTGAGTTATTTTACATCTGGATATATTCACACCAAAATATTAATAATGGATAATATAGTGAACTATACTAGTCTATTACAGCAGTAAGTGAAGTGAAGAAGTGTACTGTGTATGTGAAAGCTTCTGTTATCTCAACGAGTCTCAAAGTATAGTGACGATAGGCCTGTATATGGTCATAATGTAATGTCATCATGACCATATTTAGGTACATATCCCATGTGTTTTAGTCCCAATTACTAATATTACAAAATATCGGCCTTATAAAGATTAACAGGAAATACACTGATATTACAATACCTGTTGCAGAAAAGCAGTGAGTTGACTGGTTCCCCACTTGTCAGGCTTTGGTAGGTTCAGATCTTTGAGGTAGAGGACCAAAGTTTCGGAGTCTTTTGGCCGGTATATGTGGCCTGTGTTGGTACTGATGACCATGCAAGTCTGCTGAAGCTTTTGAAGAATGTGAATGGGTGAGGTCTGAGCACTGCAGTGGACCGTGGCAATCTGGACTGATCGCATTTGAGAGAAGCAATGCTTGAGTACCATCCTTTTTGGATAAAGAAAAACAATCAAGTTTCAATTAAATTTTAATTTCATTGTTTTTAAGAAGCTAATTGATGGGTTGGAACTATATGCTGCCATGTTGTATGCATTTGTACTCACCCTTTGCCACAACCATCAGGGCCGACCAGTATGAATGGTTGTCGGTCTTCTGGTTTCAACCATGGCGCCAAATAATCAAAGCAACGCTGAACGCATGGCGTACTGATCACAGGTAGAGATTCGGATGATGAAAAATCATCCGCATTCAAATTTTCAGAAACCTAAATAAAATGTTAATAAAAATAATTTTGACTTTTTATCTATGTATGCTTTTGTTTTAATCCATTAGATTATTTATTTTTTAGATTTAAAGAAGATGTTAAGCGGAGTTGTATTCATCGGCTGACAGTTGTACAGCGCAGCAAGTGCCCGGTTTTACAGTAATTTTAAATTGTTTTTACGCTTGTGTATACCTGCATCTCATATGACATCAAGCTCTCCGTTCGCTCATCGTAGTAAGTATCAAGGGGTCTTCTGGAGTCAGGGGGCATCTCTTGTGTCCAGCTGAAAACCTGGAAGGTGTGAGAAATGAGTCAATCAATATCAAAAGATAAATACAGCAATACCATAGATCTGCTAACTAAACTAATGGTAGTCACAGTGTAAAACATAAACATTTGAGGTTGCTCTAGTTCAATACCTTCACCACTCTCATTTTGTTTAAGGTAGACGGTTACATTAAAGTATAGAACACTGTGTTCTATAGTAAAGTGTTTTTGTCTATCAGAGATTTTTTATAGGAAGGTCATTTAAATGCTGTTTCAATGCAGTACATCCTCACTCAGGAATCATAAAGCAGCATTCTTTTTATAGTTTTTAATATATTTTTTATATGGATAATTATTTAATCTGATGTATTTAGTTTTTTTTCCCATAAATGTGCAACTTTTAGCAGAACTTTGATAAAAAGTTTTCAGTGTTCAATATAATTAAATTGATTAATAATGAATTAAGAAGAAGAAACCATGATAAAAAAAATTATGAATTTAAGTATTTTACCAACAACCAACTTACTTCTTTAGCAAATTCCTGCCGAGTAGCTTCGTTCAAGTTACTTCCCAGACCTCTAATGAGAGACACGGTAAACTGGGGCTTACTAGCAACTCCCCACAGGTGGGACAGACCATTCCATATTACCCCCAGTTTACTGGTCTCAACTACAAAGTCATTCTTTGCTAATACCCACTGCAGACCACGGAAGAAATGATCCTCTATCCAGCCTTCTAGTTGGTTCCGGTTTTCTTCTGGGTTTTCCTTCATCCAAGACTTTACCAACTTCTTATCATCAACATCTTCCTCACTAATAATAATAATTCTGGATTTATATTCACCACTGAATAACATACAAATATATAATAATTTCTGTAAAGAAATATTCTCTACATACTGCAGTAATGCTGAACATTGTAGTTATGGAACAGCACTATATTCATTGAAGAACTCACATGAAATAGAAATCAATAATATTTGTCATTATCTTACAAAATGTGAACTGAAATGTCAGGACTTCTGAAGAGGTACTACTATTAAAAATAAAAATATAGAAATTACACTAATATTTACCCAAAAAAAATAATAATGGAAGAATGAAAAATATCAAAGACAGATTTGAAAAATTTTAATTGGAGCAAACAGTTCATATTGCATGGCCATGAGGTATGAAATCACCATACCCGTATAAGGGTGTGATATGACATTATCATGATGCCATATAAGGGTGTGATATGACATCATTATGCCTATATAAGTGTGTAATAACATCATTATGGCCATATATGGGCAAATCACACAAAGCCATTACATAAAACCACATAGTGTGAAAAGGGCCTTACCTTAGAAATATCATACCCATCCTGGAGATGGTGGCAGGAGAGGCACAGCTAAGATCATGTGTCTCAAATAAGAAGTTGACATTTGGACCAAACTGGATACGTTCTCCCGAAGGCATCGTCAACAATCGATTATCATCAAGGACTGAATTCAGTGACTCAATCCATTCAGGGTCGATATCGCCATCACAGATTATCCATGACTGAACCTCTATCGAAAAAACAATCAGATGTAAAAAATATTTGACAAAAAACATGTGGCATGATTAAATATGGTCATTGATGACATCACAACATGACCATATATAGGCACATCATGACTATATATGGGCATACAATAAAATTTGATAGTCTGGACAGGGCTCAAATCTTACGCCGGCCTAACAGTCTGTCAGTCTTAACAGATATTATATCAGATATGTCTGATGAAGTAGAGCTAGCACGGTGCTTTGAAAATCCTTCATTGATTGACCAGCTAATTAAAGGGTAAGGTACACAAAGAATCTGTCAATTATTATTATTACCAATAATAGACTGGTGAAATATGTTGTTTTAATTTCTTATTAAAGCTAATAACCTAAAGCTACTTAAATATAAAGTTAAAAACTTTATTTAAAAATTAAGTGGTTTTTTTTTTAAATATCACTGCAAAATCGTTTCATACCTTGAGGCTCCCTGACCACTTGTCTAGCACTGCTGGTCAGTACCCCATCTGACCATTCTCTGGTGTCCATATCAATGTATCCGAGTAGCTACAAGAAATAATATAAAAATATTCAAATAATATTTGTATTGATTATTTAATATATACCAGGATATAATAATGAGATATTAAGGATGTGATAAATGCCTTTTGACCATATGTGGCAAAGTCAAGCCAAACCAGTCACTCATTGCAAATCCTGGTTTAGAGATAATGGCCGAAACATGCTGGAATGTCAACATTTTTGAAATCTATTTTAGTGCACTAAACAACCTTTATATATCTATATTTCATACTAAGCTGTTATTTTTCCCATTTTCTATGTTATACCAACAATTTTTAATGATTTGATGGTTTCTGCCTGAGAATGCTCAAAATTATGAACAGATTTATTGTTCTTTAAAAAGCTGTATGTTTAAACTCCTGTAACTTCATAATGAAATGTTGGATTTAAATGATTCTTTTACCATTTTATAGCCCTCATTTTACTATTTAACCCAGTGTTGATAAATTAATATCGATTTTTGCAACGAGTGACTGGTTTGGCTTGTCTTCGCCACATATTGTGCTGTTATATTTTTCCTTAATTTACTTTGATTAGTGTTAGTATTGGATTTACTTGCATTTGAAAGTTTAATGCCTTAATTTAATGGCCCAATTCTAAGTTCTTATTAGGAAGGAATGTTTAAGATTAATTTCTGTTGTAATATTCGATATGATGTTTCAGTTAAAAGCAGTTATAAATAATAATAATAATAATAATAATAGTAATAATAATAATTAATAATAAATAATAATAATAATATTCTAAGTACTACTCTATGTGGAATACACCACAATACTTCTAATGGATTTGGATGTCTCTTATACTATTTATCTAAGCTACAAGATCATTAGCACACCTGAGTTCTTGGGATGGCTTTGGGATTCATCGTATACTGCTTCACCTGCTGCCCAATCTTGCTTAGAGCAGCACGCAACATCTTCCAAGTGGTGGACTTCCCAGACCCACTGGGACCAACCACCACAACACCTGTCCTCTGGCGTAGCTGTTCGTACAGCTCCATTGCTTTCTTTATCTGTGAAAAGTATTGCATTAGAGAAATTAAGCACAAACAATTTTTACCATGATACTTAACTTCCTAAGCCTCATAAAAAGACTTAAACCCTATTCAGACTATAAAATTTTATTTGACAAAACCATGTGACATACCTAAATATGGTCATGATGACATCAGACCATGACCATATATAGGCACATCATGACTATATATGGGCATACCACAGTTTTTTGTCAAATAGAATTTGATAGTCTAAGGCCTTAGTAATATGAAGTATCATTCCATCCAGTAATTGGTGAGTTGCTAATGGATGAGAAAAAAAAAAAACATTATGGTACAAAGTTAACGATCAGTAATAAAATTAGTATTTTACTGACAATGGCCATTTACCTGTGTTGGCATGACAACCATATTACTTTCTGCACAGACCTCTTTAAGAGCATTTGAGAGTTTCTCAAACTCAATGTCTTTGAGTTCAACTCCTAAGAAGACGTCCCTAACCAGCGCATCAAATCGTTTAGCATCGGAGAATGTCAGCTTTGAGATTGTGTTCACCCTCAAGGCCTGCACTATCAGCTTACACTCTTCGATGTTTACAGGACCTGAGCAAAGAATTCCATCAGATTTATCAGTAAACAATAGTTTCTGCGTAGGTGCCGTTACGTGCTGGAACAATCAGTCGGTTCTATTTTTGCCGTGGGGTGTACTTTAAGGAACAATGACAATTGGTTGATTTATCAAGGCAAGTGTCCACGAAAAAATCAATAGTTCCTTCACTTATTTATTTTTTTAAATTTCTTGGACACCACTCAATTTTAATAACCAAAGAGCAATAATAATGTTTGGTCTTTATAGCTAGCATTATATTCAATGAGTTTCCAAAATTAGGAAGCTTCGACAGGACGACAGTAGGATATAGAATGTAATGACGTCCCAAAAGTCATCTGCACATGCAAGAATGTTAAGTTCTTGTTGTTGCATGGATTCTAGAATGTAATTTGCACAAACTTACATTGCGCAGAGGACGGTCATGAATGAGTAAATCCGTTCTAGCTTAGCATGCAAATCGAAAGCAACTCCCCAAAGAGTAATGTACTAGTTTTGTCCTTGGTGGACGAACACATAAACTTGTACTGAGTACCCATATATTCTGAGTGTAGAGATACGTACAAACATAAAATACCAAGAGAAAAACGTTCTTTGAATACATTAAATAGTCATGTGACTTACCCTTATCGTCTGCTTCATTGGCCTGTTGCCTAGCTTGTTGCAGCCTATTACCACAGCCTCGTAGCACAGTCTTTAAGGCTCTCAGTCCCCAATCATAGTGCTGCTGGGGGGTTAAAAGCTCCCTAACAAATAAAATTTGTGTGGTTGTTAAAGTAGTTTATTAATATAAATTGCATTTATTTCTTAGAATTATCAACAAATATATAATTATAATCACTGTGTCATAAATTTTTATCTCTTTCATTGTCATCTTTCGTCGTCATCATGATCATCATCTTCCTCATGCTCCAATCTATGTCATCATGACCATATTTATAGGCATTATTAACAATCATCATTGCAAATTTTTTTCGCTAGTATTTGGGGACGTACTGAGTATTCGGTATAATACGTCAGGTAGGGCAAAATATTACTCCTATAAGGACCATTACCTGTATTCAACTACCAACTTACTTGGAGAGGTTAAAAATGGCCACAAGTTTTCTGCCTAGCTCCTTTGCTTCTTTGAAACCCTCCGAAAACAAAATGACCTCCGCAATCAGTTCAATATCAGGCTGTGACATTGCTACCGGTCTGAACAGCTGCTTCAAATTATCGGGAAGTTTCTTACGACCACCGTAACCTTTTCCAGCCGGGTTTAAAGTGATGAATATACCAGAATTTGGGTCAATATCAATCTGAAAATATATAGAGGGCAGTATATAATCAGAAACACATACATTACCATTATAAAATGCAAGATTCATGAGCCATGTATACTAAAATTATAATTATTTAGAAAGCAATATATTTCAGTTGGATGAACTGGTGGTAGCCGCTGTGTGTGCGGTGAACCGTGAAAATTCTTTCAGACTATATTCCAACTCTGCTTTTCTTGTGTTTAATCTGGAAGCTGAAATGCAAGTTAAGTGGAAGAGGCATTTAGGTCAATGGCTTCATGTGCTATCTGGTTCATGTGCATATGTTAAAGAATGAAGTACACACTCTTTGGAAAAGATCAGAGGATTGGCTCTTATTAAAATTTATCAACCAGAAAGACTTTCCTGAGAAATCCTTTATGCAGAATGAATGTAATAATATCTAAAATTCTATCCAGGGGTTTTTATATTATTTTCATGTATGTAAGTATGTGTAGTGCCATATTTGTATTTTCATGTGTAAAATGCATGTAATGAACAAACAAGTGATACTTACAATTCTACCAAGAAGTTCACAAGTTAGTTTCCTGCTTTTCATTGTTGCTTGGATTGTTTGGATCGGCGTTGAAACAGTCGACAACACAGGCTCCTCCAAGCGGTTGAACTCATCAAAACATCCCCATGCTCCGCACTTTACTAAACCAATAAAGATCCTTCCCATTGACTTCACATCAATAGCCTACATAAAACAGATAAGAATAATGGGTCACTCACAATTATCAACATTTTCACCAGTGTACAATCTCGGGGAGAGGGTATGGACAAATACGTACACTTTTTACATATGCATTAAAATGTTGATTCAAAAGAACATGTAACATTAACAATAATAGAATTTTATGACTAATTATAATGCAATCATGGATATAATACACATTTTTATGTAAACCAAACAGTAGTTTTTGTTTTCTTTCTTCAAATGGTTTTGCAAAATCAACATTTTTTAAGAACACTTTCAGAGAGGGAGTACAAACAAGCAAGTATACAAACAGTAATAAAAGATTACTGTTTGTACAGAAGTGAAAAATTATTGATAATTGTGAATGACCCCTAGATATGCAATTTCAGTATATTGTCCTTTATAACATATACAAATCTTTTAAGCAACGTACAAATACTTTAAATTAAACAGATATTTCTAAAACTTTTTCTCTATTTTATAGAGAAAATTAGACTTTTATAAGCAACTCAAATTAGAAATTTTGCATGGGCCCATGGGGACTTAACGGAGTCACAATGCAGTGCCAGTAACACCACGTAACATTTAAACGTTCTCTTTTTGTCAAATTCCCACATGATGGGTTTTAAAGAAGCCAAATGATCTCCCATTAAAACCAGAATATTTATACAAGATTTCTTTTTTGTAGATTAAAACAAAACAGATTTCTACTGAAATTAAGAATTTTTTATTAACAATATTAATTTTAAAGCCTTGTCCAGACTATCAAATTTTATTTGATAAGAAAACTTGCATGCTCAGATATAGTAATGATGTGCTTATATATATAGTTATGATGTGATGTCATCATGACCATATTTAGGCATGTCACATGTTTTTGTCAAATTTGATAGCTTGGACAGACTTTTTAGCTAAATTAACATTACTTACCTCATCACAGTTGAAGACAAGCACTTGGCGTCCAAACAACCCTCCGAGAGCCTTGACTGACTCCGTCTTCCCGGTTCCAGCGGGTCCGTATGGATTACCTCCCATTCCCATATACATTCCTTGTGTGAGAGTGAGGTAACACTTGTCAGTGAGAGGTGTGTGCACCAGTTTGGCTGCATTACCTACAAAAAGAAAATTGCTAAAAGCTTATTCCCTAATAATATTAAAGAACAATAACATAATAATAATAATAATAATAATAATAATAATAATAATAATGTAAGAATTTTAAAATTAATAATAATAACTCAAACCATAACATTTAATAAAACAAAAGAAAGTAGTTAAAGTGACTAATTTAGTGATAAATATTGAATAAAGGCAGACAAAATAAAGCACATCAAGGTTTCCAGACTATTTTATGTCTTTTCCTTACAAAGAAAAAGCAATTTAACAACAACATAACAATTTTACTATATGGAAGGACTAATGTTCTAAAATAACATTAAGCAAAAATAATAACATGTCAAACACTAATTCGACTTCACCCGACCAGTCGGGTATAGAGTGGTAAAGGACTTGTACTAAATTTTTCAGAATTAAAAAAAAATCTGAGAAAAAAAGAAAATTCTACTCAGATTTTGAGTCTAAAGAGTGCCATTTCCTGCCATCTAGGGGCCATAATCATAATATTTCTTACCTCAGCCCCAACCATGGTGGGGCTGAGGTAGTATAGATCCCCCCACCTCCTGTAAAAGTCCCTCTTCGGGAC
>NW_022688095.1:70464-82970 GCF_011630105.1 Anneissia japonica | reverse complement strand
CAATATAAAAAAAAAAAAAAAAAATGGACTGGACTGGACAGATAATACTAAAAGCAAGTTTTCAATTATAAATTATTTATTAACATAAAAAAAATCATCAGGTATAGATATAAATCAATTTAATAATTTCACTGTTATTCTATTGAAAAAAAACATTCTGTACATAATGTGAGAAAGAGCAGGCTTACCTTGATACTCATACGTGTACTCAAATTCTGCGTCCACCATGCGCATTATTGCGATGCCGTCCTCTTTGACGTAGTAGCGTAGTTGTTTTTGCCACAGCCATTCTTCTGTGCTTGTGATATTGTTCTTCATTAGAAGTTGAATGACATCTATTCCGTGAATTGTGTCCAAAATTAATGCCTACAAAATAGCAGATGATCTGGGTTTGAAATTATGCTACGACCCAGCCTTCTTCCTCAAGATAAAATGAACCACATTTTCTATGTCTTAATCTCTATCCACACTATGACGTTTATGCAGCCCTCAAAATTAGGAAAAAAGTATGTTGGCAAAAAAAAAAAAAAAGAAAATCGCCGGCATTTTTCAAAATCTTATAGTTTCAGCTACAGCCCGAAATAAACTGATGCTGACCTGCTGTAGCAGCGATGGATGTCTTTTCAAGTCACCCAGTCAATCTGGAGAGCCCAACCTATTCATTGAACACAGTCGAGTGCAGACGTTTAATTACTGAGCTCTGCTAAGCATTTGTTGGCCTTTGTCATTGAAAGCGTGATCGGGCCCGAGTTTGTATCTCCCGCTGTATGGAAAATCGTCGGAAGGGCACACCCCAACGCTAGTGAGTACAGATTTTGGGATGTACTCTAAACACAACTGTTGTGTAAGCTTTCAGTACCCATTAACCAAACAGTTGAATTTTGTATAAGCTAAGGTATAGTGAATTTATTCACTGTTAGCAATTCAACTAGCATAATTTTACTTTTGCGAAGGCCTGCCTAGTCAGCCATGACACCTGCTATGCATAGCACCTAATTTGAATAATATGCAGTGACTGTCCATCGATTGTTTTGGATTCCATTACCTCAGTAAAAGCATTTCAATACTGTATTTATTATGAGTGGAGGTACTAGATCGAAGGACAAATCATCAGTTAAATGTGGGAATAATACAGCCACAATGGAGCTAATTTTGCAATAACTAGACAGCCTAGATAAGAAGGTTGATTCTAATCATAATAAAATCATGTCAAATCAAAGTGTTATGAGAAGGGATATACAGGACATCAAGCAATCTCTGGATGTCGCACATGAAACAGCTTCTGAAACAAAAAGTCTGGCTGAAATCAATAGGAATGAGATGTTTAATTTCCGTTCAGAGTTGCAAAATACCAAAGAAATGATAAGTACACTTCAAGCAACTTGTACTCAGCTGAAGAAAGATAATTGTAACTTGAACACTTATGTTAAATAGGATAATCTCATATTTTGTAATATCCCTGTATTTTTTGGTGATATGGTTAGTGATGGAGCAAGAGCAGCAGTTGCTGATGCTTCCTCTAAAGGTAAGAAGGAAAATGTTGAAATTACACTCCGTAGATTCTGGAAGCAACATCATGGATGATGAACACTATTGCTAAGATATTGATAGTTCGTTGTCACAGATTGAAATACAAGGTGAATGGGATTTGCCCTATTATATGCAGATTTCATTTTTATGGATATCGACAACTTGTGTGGAATCTAAAATCCACAAAAGGTTCACAATTTGTCAGCAGGAACACTTTTCTCCTGATATCACAGCATGCCGTAATAAGCTATCACCAGTTATGTTTGAGGCAAGACGACGGAATAGGAAAAACTTATCATTGATGACGTGTCTTATACCTGCGAAACCATAGATCAAATTCCAGGTATTGATTTATAGACATTGCAAACAAAGAAATTTGGTGATAACAACATTGCCTTTTATGGTAAGTTTACTCCCTTGTCTAATCACTACCTTTCACACTTCAAGGATAACAACAACCAGTCTTACCATTTTCCTGAGCAGTTTTTGATGTATCATAAAGCTGATCTCTTTAAAGATGAGATAGCTGCTCATAGAATCATGCAATCTGCCACACCTGCACAGTGCAAGAAAGAAGGTAGAAAAATGAAGAACTTCTCCATCTCTACCTGGGAAAACCAGGCCAAAATCATAATAAAAACTGCTCTCCGCCTCAAATTCACTCAAAATAATTTTTGCTTAGAAGCCCTAAAAGCCACTGGAAATGCTAAGTTAGTAGAGGCCTCCCAATATGACAAACTCTGGGGTATTGGAATTTCATTTAAAGATGATGATCTAAATAACAAAAATCTATGGACTGGAGAAAATTGGATCGGAACTGTTGGAAAAGGTTTGTGAAGAACTGTGCTCAAAACGAGATTTGTGTTATGAAATGTTAGTGGGCAAACATTTTAAGAAAGAATACACATCTAAAATTAGAACGTGTATTATTGTCTAGTTGGTAGAGGAAATGCCTAGTTGGTAGAAGCTTCCAAACAGTGACAAACCCTGAGGTGTTGGAATTTCCATTAAAGATGATGATCTGATCATATCTGATGATATCTGTTGGACTGCAAAAAAAAATGAATGGGGGAATTAGTATTGGAAGAGATTCATGAAGAATCTGAACAGTGCTCTAAATGAGATTTGTTTTATGAATTTATTCAGGAGAATTAAGATAGTTTCAAAATGGACTTACTCTGATATAATTACACAATTTAATAATAATCTAGATCCCAACCATAACGGAAATTATGAAATATTATGCTCTTATTTTGGATTTAATGAAATCATTTTAAACCAATGACTTACAAGGTAAATAAACATAAGCATAAACATCTCCAAGGATAACTAAAGGCATAATAAGGTCAATAAAGTTCAAAGATAAATTGTATTTAAAGGTAAAACAGACTTCTAAAAGATACTAGTCAATATATCAATTTAAAAACTATAATCTAAACACATATAACACAATTTTTAAGAAAACCATCTGGCTTGCCAAAAAATCATATTTTTTATTCATGCTTCGACAAATATAAAAGTGATATAAAAATGACATGGTCAACCATAAAAAAAATGTTAAACAAAAATAGTAGAAAAAAGAGTTTCACACACTTGAAGTATTTAAAATACTGAAAACAGGTTTTTGACAAATGATATCAATTTAGAGCTTAGCAAGGTGTGGCAATGGTTAAAATTAAATAATTTTTCTCTGAATCTTAAGAAAACTAAATGTCAATTTTTTTATCAACCACAAAAAAAAAAGAGATAGAACTTCCGAAATTAAAAATTGCGGGTACTGAAATTGAAATTGTTGATAACTTTCTTGGCATTATAATCAATAAGAATTTAAAATGGGACAATCACATTAAGTATCGGAAATATATTAAAATATTCTTAAAACTATTTATTCTTCACTTATTTTTATCTCATATAAATTATGGAATCTTACTTTGGGGGCACCATACTACCAGAATTTTAAAGTTACAAAAAAGTGCTGTTCATAGCTTCACTCACCATTGCCGAATGCCGGCGCTAATTTTGAGGCCTGTTTATGTGACCATATATGGGTATATAACATCATGATGCCCATATATGGGTAAATGATAACATTATGCCCATATATGGGTATATAACATCATTTTGCCCATATATGGGTGAAATATAACATCATCATGCCCATATGTTGGTAATATATGGGTGAAATATGACAACTAGAGTGCAATCTAGGCGAGAAAGCAATGCAGAAATCTACAGCAGCCTTCTTGTTGAGTACACACACACAGCTCTGTGTATTTAGAACATTGAATGCATTGGAATTCTTGTATACTTAGAAATTATAACTCTATGGACTTTACAGACAATATGATTTTGTAAGAAATGCTTGGTATGGAATCACTCAACTGTGACCATCCTATGTTCTATATGTTATATCCATTTTCTTTTGTGACATCCTTGATCCTCCTCATTTCCGTTTCCCTTAAGCCAGTTTTACACTCGAAAGCATCAGTTCACTCTCTGAGCTCTGATGGGTTGCGCATTGTTTCTCTTCGCAAAAATTTGAAACAGTTAGAACTACTGATTTCGCTGAACTGAATAAATTTGCTTAGAGTAAAGCCGGGTACTCACTGCATCCGACGGTTGTCGGTCAGCGCGATTCTATAAGGAACATAATGCGACAATGCACGCGCAACGGTACTGTTTACAAAATTGGTGGTTACACAAGATATCACAATACACTATCTATTAAAACAGTGATTCTAGAACTACTATGTTAATAGGCTACAAAATGAAAGATTATTTGGAGATATAAATACACTGGGTGAAATGTATCAAAGTCAAATACGCAGTATAATCTACAATACTTCTAATCATCAACTTAGCACTTTTGTTTGGTTTGAATACCAGTTGCAACCTAATTTGTTGACCTACCTTCAGTTTGAGTCCTAGGACACCAGTCTGTCCACCAATCTGGACATTGGCCTGGGTGTATGCATCAAGTTGACCTTCGACCTCACTAAGGAACTGTTGTAGACTATTTTCTCTGATTGCTGCTTCGCATTGCTCGGTAAACTGAATCTGATTGGCCAGACATAGTATCTAGAGAAACATTTTCAGTATTTTTAATAATCATAATCAATAACAATAATATAAAGATAAAGGTAGGAAATAACCTGTGACATGCAGCTTCAACAAGGTTGAAGTGCTAACACCCTAATATATTGTATATTTATTTTTTTTTGTATTTTATTATTTAATTCAAGAGTTCTGTCTATTGTATAAAATAATAAAATATAAATTTAATTTTCAAGGCTTATTCATTTTGGATATTAAGCAAATAAACAGCAATGCTAAATTATATACCTACATGTACCTGGATAAACCTGACTATTAACTATTCTTACTTGAACTAGAACACACTTAAAAAATAATAGGACTTCCATCATAGAGGACTGTAACCACTTCTAATTCATCCAAAATTTTGGGATGGGCAGTTAATTAAAAATAAACAAATCAGTAGTGATGTTAGTCTATGAGTGAGATATACCTGGATAAACCGATAAATGCCTAAGTTTCCTTTGGAACTTACCTCTCGAGCATAAAAGAAAATAATGGACTCACCCTAGCTCGCCTATATACAGTACGCCTGTGTGTATGAACAATATCCTTGTTGACTTCGAGTCTATAACAGATCTCGGCGAGGGAGGTTGGAGGGCGTTTATTCAGGTATCTCACTCTTAGACTAATAACATCACTACTGATAGTCTATTTCGTGACTACTTACCTGGATAAACCGATAAATGCCAGATTAGCACCGGCAAACGGTGGAGGGCGGGATCAAACAAAAAAGAAGGTACACACCTAACGTGACTGGCAAAGAACTGCCTCAGCTACTGAAGCCTCTGAGGCAAGAACATCCTTCAAGTGAGGAAAATGTTGGGTCTGAAAGCCACCATGCCGCTTGGAGAATGTCCGGTAGTGGAACCGCACGGAACAAAGCCTAGGATGTAACAGAGCTGCAAACCTCATGCATATGGGCAGGGGGCGGTGTATGAGATGATGTGTAGGCCAACTGGATGGGCCATGCGGAGCAACAGAGGAAACAAAAGGATGAGAGTTAGCACTTCTAAGTGATTTCGTGCGGTCAATGTAATTATTTAATGGCCCTAACGGGACACCATAATTTATCCTCTTTATCCTAACGGCTCAAAAGGAGGTCCCATAAGAGCTTCGAGAACAATTGTGTGGTCCCACCGAGGCAGCAAAACACGACAAGGTGGTCGAGAATTAAACATTCCACGCATTAACTGCGCTATTGCACTAGAAGTAGAAATACTCAATCCATCAGGAAGTTTGAGTACAATCACAGCTAACGCTGATCAATACCCCGCAATGGTGCGCACCTGCAACCTAGATTCAAACAAATAATGCAGGAAAGTACACACCTCTCCTAGAGAGGGAGACAGTGGATCAATTTCGTAGTCGGAACACCATCAAGAAAAATGCTTAATGCGACTGTTGAGAGGGGTTCTAGTGGACTCACTGCGTGATTGGGCGGCAAGGGAGGTAGGGCCCTCTGGAATCCCACCGCATCTGAACTCAGCTCGGACAATGGCCAGACAGTCAAAGACAGGGACTTCCGGTTGTTTAGTCCTTCATGAGTTTGGGCCTGAGACAGAAGGTCTGGGCGAGGTGGTAGAATGCGTGGGAGATCGTAGAGGAGATCCAACATCAGAGGGAGCCACCTGTCGGGGGCACCAAGGAGGATCTTGCACGTGTGAAGCTGGATAAGAGCCATCACCCGAGAAAGAAAAGAGAGGGGTGGAAAAGTGTAGGCCCAAAGACCGTCTCATGGGATTGACAGGGCATTCGTGGGCTCTGAGTAACGTCGAGAGCAAAACACTGGGAGTTGCGCTGTCAACCTTGTTGCAAAGAGATCAATGTGGGGTCTGCTGTAAATATTGAATATGTGCTGACAGGCCCGTAGCCAGGGGGGGTTTTTATGGTTCGGGCGAACCCCCCTTTTCTAGCGAACCCCCCTGTTTTCTAGCGAACCCCCTCGAATTTTTGAATGAGTCCGGGCCGTTTTTAAATTGTAGCCTGCATTACAAGCCTACATTCTTCATAGAATATGTCAGCTTCAGAAGTTCGGAGATTTAAATTAAAACGCAATTTTCCTTTACGATGGCACACATCGATAAAAACACGGCTGCCGTCTCAACTTCTACTGGCCTTTGGCTGAATGTTTGTAAGAAATGTACCAACCGCTAACGAAACCGGTCGCCGTCTACCTAGGAAATGGTGCCACCAAACGAAGCTAAAGTTTTGCGACTTAATCCACCAAATGCAAATAAAGTTTTGCGACTTCATCACCTAAATGTGGATCACAATCGCAAGGCCGAAGACCCTGGAAAACTACAGGCAAAGAATCCATGCGAAACCGTAGACTGGAGGCGAGGCAGTGACTAACGCCACCGCGCCCTTGGATAACAAATCTTATACCCCTTAGAAAAGGGCCTTCTTTTTGCCGGGGTGGACAGGGATCCGAGTCACCCTGTAAACGCCTACCGGTGGTGGTAAAGTGAATTCGATTCATAATCGCTGGGAAATGGTATGGAGAACCCCACTGTTTATTGACAGCCTTCTCCATACCAAACAGGCATAACCTTCCCCCCACTGGTCCGACACCACATGCGGAGCCAGACGGACCATCACCCTCACCGGTAGCGGGGACTTCTCCGTCAACGCCGGCCCTGACAAACATTATGATAAGCAGAGTCCAAGGCAGGAGCTGGCTGACGCACCGGTGCCACAGGGGCCGGGGGCACAGTCGGGACACTCATAAGAGAAGGAGGGGGAGGCACTACAAGGTGTGCAGGAGGCGGTTGGTAGGCCCTTGGGTAACGGCGAACCGCTTGACGACGTGGGGAAGTCCCACGCCCAGACCTGGAACGAACGCCGGCGCAATCGGGGCCCTGGTAACATGAGCGTGTCTGCTGGTTAGCCTCCAACTTTCGGGCCCAAGCCTCAACATTGGCGCCAAAAAACAAATCCTTGGCTCTGTAGAAAGGGCAGTGGTGGAAGCGGTCAAAATGGCCCTGTGAGATGGACGTACCCCGCAGAACATTAGAACGACGAGGAGAATCCGCCGAAAGAACTATCGTCGCAAACTGGTCTGCGATCAAACCAATGCACTCACGCATCAGCGAAATATCATCTGGCCCAAGAACAGGAGAGCAAATAACCAGAGGCATTGACAGCATGCATGCCAGCTGAAGGGCGTCTTCCGCAGCAGCCAAGCCCTTGTCAGAAAAAAACAACCGAGACCCGGCAGAGAGCCCCTGAGCTTCACAGAGCCTGGTTCTTGCCGCCCTAGGAATTTAGGGGGCTATAATAAGGGAGCAGAACTGTGCCTCAGGCACAGGAAACGCCGCAGAGAGACGGCATGGTGCCGACCTACGGGACGAACTACAGTATCTTAGGCCTGGGCACCCAAGCAGGCAATAAGGTCCGCAGGGAAGGGGACCACAGGCGTCAGGGAAGACGCACGAAGAGGGGCAGCAGGTGCCCACACTGGAGCCCCTTCCCCCGAAGGGGCAGAAGGAACCGCGTAATCCACCCCCAGGTGGTCAAGAACAGCAGGCATGACTTTGCAAACCAAAGGTTGCAGACCCCACCAGACGTACCAAGCTCAGATGAAACATCGCCATCTGAAAAATCCATGGCAATAGCACCAGGGGAAAACTCCGCAGGAACCCTAACCTCTGACCCCGCGGCCGGTGTATTTCCAATTACTGGAACAGCTGGGGGAACAAGAGGAGGAGCAATTTGCGTAGCAGCAACACGCTGCTGCTGCAACGAAGACATAATGCTTCGTTCGTAATGCGCGAAACCTGATCAGAGATCAATTTCACTAAATCAGGAGTAAGGACCTGCTCCTGGGATGCGCATAAAGATGGCCCAGGAACATGGAAGCTGGTGGGAAGGACGACTTAGAAGTAAAATCCAAGCTGGGCCCGAAATTGCTAGCAATCCAAGCTGCAGCAGCCTGGAACCTTGCAGAAGTCCAGGCTTTACAAATATCACATGGCGCGCCCTGCCCACAAGAGTGACACGCCGGGCAAGCAGGGTGCTTATCGTCGCATGGGCTAGGCCTAGGCCCACCACACACCGAAAAAGTATGCTTCCTCGCGGACATGGCTACAATACAACTTTACAAATCTTTGTTAGAGAACAAAAGAAAACTCTGATAAAAAGGCTTTCACACATCTATACAAGATAAAAGCGAAAAGGAAACTAGGATATTATTCATACACCCAGGGCGTATATGGGCGAGCTAGGGCGAGCCAATTATTTTCTTTTATGCTTGAGAGGTAAGTTCCAAAGGAAACTTAGGCATTTATCAGTTTATCCAGGTAATCACGAAATAAACTGCAACAGCAATAGTCAAATTATCCAAGTATTCACAAAATAACACATTTTATTGTGCAGTGTAAAGATAATAGAAACATACTGGATTGTGCATTGCTGTGATTGATTAGCTATGATACAACTGAATTGTATTATCACATGACCATGAGAAATTTGCTCTTAAGCTATGAAGAATGCCCTCAATACCTGTGATGGATACTTGGATGGATCCACTCCAGCACTGCTTCCACTCTTGTAGGCCTTCAAACACTCAACAAGCAGCTGCTGCAGAGTTGCCTTCATCTCCTCTGCAAACCGGCCTAGCCAAATCTAGAGACAAAATTTACCATCAGCATTAATCAATGAAAAATGCGAAGGAAGAACCATAGTTGTAACTGTCATCTTGATGCACCAGAGTATGTGAAAAAGTGAAGGGCTTGCTAGAAGGGCTTGCTAGGAAGGCTAAAAACTGATTACATGTACTGAAGTAATAAATTTTGGCTTAAAGTTTTATAAAATCCAATTAATGTACGGATGTTAAGAATTTTATAGTGCAAGAGGTAGTGGTAATGCTTGGTGGTAAGGTTTCTTTAGTAACTACAATCCGGGACTAAGATGAGTTAAAATACTTATTGAATATATAATTATTTATATGTTGTTGATTTCTAATGTTGAGTATTTGAAGCTACTGTAGGACTCTAGAACCTCATTGGATTAAGAAAATGAATAATAAATCATGACCCTGAATAAAAAAGGTAAGTACACAATCAACCAAACTACAGTTCCGCTCAGTACTATTACAGTCAATTAGTTAAGTGGTTAAGACAGGGGCACCGCAAAGTACAGCCATAATATCAGCACACTCGCCTATGGTTCTGGTGGTGGAAAAAGTCTTCTCAGATAAGGACTATTAACCGTAGGGCCAGGTACACAATTTGGCTTGTACTTCAAGATGAGTTATGAGTTACCCCGGTGTACTGGTTCAATCAGCCCCCGTTGCGGACAGACAACAGTACTAGTACCAATTCACCATGTAGCTCAGATACGTAGAGACCATTACAGGAGAAACAAGTATAATGTAACTAGGTCCACACTGTGCTTTGAGACTCTTTTAGTATAAAACACTACAAAAATCTAACTACCTTACTTTACATCCATTACCTCAACTTCTGGAATGATCTCTGTTGGCTTCAGGAGAGGGACAACCTCTCCCTGGATGGACTTCATGGCAAGAATGTGCTTGCATTCATCGTCAAAATCAACACTATGGATTCCAGCAAAGAGTTTCTTCAGGTGAGATTGAATCACAGCTGGGTTCGTTGACTGACCCAAGATCTCCAGAAGATCATCATCGCCAATGAAATAGAAACGAGGAAATACTGAACGTTTATCCTGTATTAATAATAAAAATAATGAAGGAATATATATATAAATAAAGAGATATAAAAGTGTCTAGCTATAAGATCCATAATTGTATTGGCTTAATTTTGTCAGACACCAGATTAAATTCCAAGTATCGGATGTTCTGATTGGTCAAAGAGATGCCTACCTCTAAATATTCATTCAGTGCTTTCTGACACCTCTGCAATTGATCAAGCTCCGTTGTTAATATGTTTCGCAAGCCAGGGTGCACCACAAATGATAACAAACGATTGTCACGGGTAACATCCAGCATGATGCTCCTACATGGTAAGAAGTATGGACATCATAATTTAATAACCTATTAACAATTGATTGATTGATTGTTTTTTTTTTTTACTGAATGGTTGTCTGATTACATAATAGATTTGTAATTCATTGGTTGATAAGCAAATTTGTAGTTAGAAATGCGCAATGTCAAACGGGGCATGTGCAGTTCAAACTATGAATCAGCTTATTCCTGGATGCATAGTATATTAACTGAATCGCAATTATTAATAAATATACCATTGATTGGTAATTAATGGATTGGTTTATTGAAAATATACTGTGTTTTTAATGTTAAGTTGAGTATATAATAATTACATTGTTCCTATATTTATCTCCAAAATGTTGCTGATTTTTTATTTATCTATAGGACTTTAGAAAATGTAACCATACAGAACATGCCATCATGTGATTGGATAATGTGGATATGGCCTCATATCACCTGACCATTAAAAGGTACTACAGATTTAACCATGATTATAAAGGTGAGACCATCATACTTATAATTATCCTACAAAATTTAATTGAATCATATTAATTGCTTTGGTACCTGAAGTCTTCATCAACTCTTCTGAACCTCCCCTGCTCCTTTGGTAAGGCACCTCTGCCAAAGATTGGTTCAAGGTATACCCACTTACGCTGCACCTGGTTCAGGTTGTGCAGATACTCATCCAGATCTGCCAACCTCTGCTCCCACAAGGTTGCCTTATCCAGGAATCCTTTGTAGTATGGCGAGTCCTTAAGCGACTGCAATAGACTTTGGTTGTCTCCGACCTGAAATGCAAAATATATAAAAAAGCTAGGCAATCAAAAAATATATTGCTTGAGAATAGTTCTGAAATCCAAAATGTGTTTTAAGATCGATAACTGAGGAGTTAAAGACATACCTGGGTGACAAGATCTTTCCAATCCTTGATGAGTTTGATGGTTACCTTTTGACTGTCGGAGTAATCCGTCAGTGTAAACACAGCTGCAGCACCCCACAGCTCAAGTTCTCTCAGTGCCTCACGAATTGATACCTCTCCCTGCGCTCGATTAAACAATTTCTTAAATGAAAATAAATTGTTTGCCAAAACTTAGTCATGTGCAGTATTATAGCTACGCCGGTCGTTGCCGGCCGGGTGAGATCAAATTTTTATCATCCAATCGGCACAAAATATGTGTAAACTTTAATTAAATTATCAGATAAATATATCACTCACATTATATACCATATATTCCGATGTGGAAAGTCGAAAATTTGGATCCCATAAAAAATAAATAATTGTGAAAATGATATTAATATGATAGGAGAGAGGTGGGAGACCTCTCCAAGTCATTAAAAAGCAGCTGAAACCTTTCAGCTTCAAGGGGCATTGACCCCCACTAGCGCTTTCGGGGCCCTTCAGTGGGCCCCTGGACCCCACGCATAATAGCCGGCACTCAAAACCTGCTAGCTACAACACTGGTCATGTGTCTATATCGTATTAATTTTGTGCCTTTTTCCAAGATTTTAATTTTTTTTTAAAGCTATTTATGATGTAAAATATAAAATGCATGCCAACTAACCTTCAATTCATTTCCATTGCTGATGATTTCACTGGAGGCATTGAGGACATGTCCAAAAGTTAGTTCCTCCAGCGTCGTATCCCTGGGCATCTTCAGCATTCGGAACAAATCCAGCCAGTGGTCCTGCGAAAGTACCTCACCACGGACGTACTTCAATAATGGAATCAAATGCTGCAACAGAAACAAAATTTAATGTCTAACAAAAATGTAAAATGGAATGGAAGCAGTATTGCTGCTTCTTTGGTTCATTAACATAAAGCCCATTCTAATAATTTACATATATAATATAACAGGGCCGGCGGAACGTTTTTCAAAGTGGGGGGGCCCACTTATAAGCAGGCGCGTAACAGGGG
>NW_022688095.1:69989-70353 GCF_011630105.1 Anneissia japonica | reverse complement strand
TTAATATAGGGCACACGCGTGTGTTTGGAACTAAATATAAGCATTTTCATCGTGGTTTTATTTATTACAATTCATAGGCCTATTCTTTCACCATCATTACACATTGAGGCCCTTCTTTTAGGTAAAACGATCTATCTTAAATTTTCTTTCTCAAGCTTTGGGACTATTATGTTTTTAAATAACTTAGAAGGCAAAGGAAGGCAAGCACAAGGTTCAACCCTAACAAATGCGAAAAATTTTTTTGTGCTTTTAATTCTAATTTCGTCGGAATTGATCAAAACTCCCTAATTGTGTAATTTTTAGAGGAAATTGGCCTACCTCAACAAGAAATGCTCTTATGTTACATATGGCCACACTCGTTTTT
>NW_022688095.1:40140-69918 GCF_011630105.1 Anneissia japonica | reverse complement strand
CGGTCGGGTACTGGATAAACATTCTCTTTCCCATCCTTCTCCTTCTTCCCTCCTTTTTTTTTGCATTTACGATCATACAAAGTTCTCCAGACATTATATATTTTTCGTCAAAAAGTGGGGGGGCCCGGCCCCCACGGCCCCCCCGGTTCCGCCGCCCATGTATAATTCATTAACCTACTACATTATTCATAAAACTGTTGAATTATTCATAGAAATCTTGGCTATTGTTCTGTAAGTTTGAGTGATAACTCACCCTGTATTTCTCGATATCTTTGTTGAGCTTGACTGTCATGAGGCTAGCCTCACCATCCACATCTCCTCCCCGTAGCCTCTCAGCCCACTGGCCTAAGAAGTCTTCAAAATGATACGTCTTAGACCTGTATTAAAAACCAACCCCCCAAAACATATATTAATTGTGGCTTAGATGGGAGAGATATATAAAATGGTGGCTGGTATTATGGTATGTAATAGGTAGTATGTTATGTGGTGTTGTGAGTATCATATATAAAATCCTACAGAGCTTAAAATAATGGCTTGGAAAGGGGTGAAATAGCAGATATATTAGCAGTGGCAGAAATACATTAGCTTTGAGAAATTTTCAGAAGCAAAGGTTAGCAATTGTTAATACTAATTTTGGAGCTTGTCAATCTGTACCCTTAAGATTTCTAAGCAGAGAGTAGCAGTATAAATGTTGGCTTGGAGTTTGACATAGAATGATGATTAAAAGTCTGGGGGTCCTTTTTTTACAAGGTATTTTAATAGCAGAGGAGCCAGTTATCTGGAGAGGTCTATGAAGCAGAAGAAGTTTACAGAAATCTGAAGACTCACCTAAAGAGGTATGAAGACTCACCTGAATGTTACCCAGTCCTCTTTCGCAAGTTCACTAAGACCAGTGCTGAATTCTTCATAAAGACCCCACATACCTTCATGCTTCTTGATGTCTTCTTGCAGTTCATTGGCCAGTTCAAATTCAGGATTTGGGAGGTCAAAGTGCTTACAATCAAAGCTGGACAATTAAAACCACAAAGTCCAATTTTATTACACAATAAGTGTATAAATAGTTTTGCTTCTATCACTACCTTTAACACCATAATTAGCATCACCACCTGCTATTTCACCACCCATCATTACCACCCTCACTTGACCATTATCACCACCACAACATCACCATTAATATAACCATCATCACCTCTACTGTTAATACTATGACCAGTCTACCACCACTAACATTTCATTACCTTCTGTACATTACCATCAATACATCACAATCACTACCATCACACCACTATCACCACCACAGCCACCACTATTGCTATACCATTATGACTATCACCACACCTTCACCACTACCATCACTACTACTATCATCACAACCACCATCACCATAACCTTCACTATGACAACCAGAATATCACACTTACATCACCACAAACGCCATCACCACTACCACAAATACACCACCCTTAACCATCATTCTATTACCAGTCTACCACCAGTACGACTTCATTACCATCAGCATTAACACACTACCATCATCATCAACGTCACTACTATACTAATCACCAAATCATCACCAAGTATTTTATATTCAACATACACTAGACTATCTATAGTTTTTTGCAGCTCATCAAATTCGGCTCGTTTTTCTTTCACAACTTCCACTGCTTTCCTACAAGCTTCCACATCATTTTCCTCGAGGACGTCCTCACTGGGTTTAAACTGGTGCCATCGAGTGAAAAACTTTACAAGTTCAGACGAGAACGCTTGGACTCGGGACTGCACATTGTTTTTCAAAACAGAAACCTGTTAAGAATAATGAAGATAATATTAATAATCATAATAATAATGGAAATAAACATTAAAACAAATTATGACAAATAATGGAATTAAAGACTTTAATGATAACAAAGACATCAATAATAATATCAATCAAAAAATAATATAATTAATTTTGATAACACTCATAAGAATAAAAAATACATTGATAATAAAAAGGGGACAAATAAATTTATACAGTTAAAAACAAAGCTATTGTCATTTTATCAACATTACATCAAACAACTGACCAATCAAACAGGACCAGGAAAACATGTGTCTCACAAACACATGTGTTGTCCACAAATGCATATGTTTGCATAAGTTTGCATATGTTTAACTGTCCTTTTGTAGGACCTTAGCAACAAGCCTTGGCTATAGGAATATACCTCTCACCTGTTCTTTAACCATTAACTGATGACTCTCCATCATCAGTTCAAACTTGTCCCATTTAGCCTTCAGTTGACCTAGCTGCTCAACTCCGCCACCAGCTACTGACCTCAGCAAACGGTTCTTAGTCTCAGCAATATCAAATTGCGGCTGAATCTGTAATGAAAAAAACAATAAAACATTGCTTTCAATCCAGTTTTCTCATTCACGGTTGATCTGTTTATTTTAATTTTCTATTGTTATTTTGATGACCCCAGTTACACAGGGTGCTCTTCAAAGTAAGGACATTGAATTTTTCAACAAGGGTAGAACCTAGAACATAAAGACATCACTAAAGAGTCATCTACATATGCAAGAACATTTTCGCTGTCGTATGGATTCTAGGATGCAGTTTGACCCAAATCTACATTGTGCAAAGAATGTAGGATGTTCAGCGATGAGTGAACCTGTTCTAGGGTAGCATCGTCGCACAAATCAAGAGCTCCCTATTTACTGTCTAGGTCCCATAAATAAAAATAGCACTGCAGTGGAAAAACCACTACTAGAGAACGTCACCATTTTCACAAAGTGACACAATTTCAACAAAAACAACGTTTTGAGAAAAACGCCTTGGAAGTGGACTACTTCACAAATCCGTAAACAGAATTTTGAATATTTTTTTACATATGTTTAAAGATAAAGCATTAAACAGTTCAAATGTGTAATCTATTTTTCTTTTTTCAACTTAATTCAACCTGTTAATTAGCGTGAAATGTTTGTATCTGTTCGTGAAAATCATCAGAATAAAGACAGTATATGTTGTTTACACATAGAGTGAAGTTTGTGTCTCTTCGTGAAAATGGTACGCGCTGTACATGCTTACGTTGTTAATAGGCACAGGCTTGCAAAAACTGTATTTTAGCTATGTTTTAACCATTATAGTCAAGGGCAAAAACAGGCCTACAATCTCGGCTTATCCTGGTTAAATCATTATGTTTTTACAAATAATTCCACATTTGATGCACGTGTATAGACCTATTCCAAGTTATACTGCAAGGCCTTCCTAGCGATCACAACAATTGCAAAGCCCCACGCGTGTCTTTTAATAACACAATGAAAGTTTGTGTCTGTTCATGAAAACAAAAAATCCAGTTTTCTTGGTTTGTCCGCAACGGCTAATTAACGTAATTAGTATAGTTGCACTATTACAAATTAGATGAAAAGGTAATGTTCAACGTACATAATCAAAATATCAAGGAAAAAAAAAACGAAAAAATATGACTTTTGAAGTTTGTGTCACTTGATATTTACTTCAGATGGTAAAGTGTCATAAGGGATCCACTATAAATCTTTATTAATCAAACATCAAAATATAGTTACTTACAGACCCTTTCTTTGTAGCAAGCTCTGTGTGTATGGATTTAGCCTGGCCTATCTCCAGCACTGTTTGTGGCCGCGTTGAGAGCGACTCTATCGCTTTTGTCACAAACTTGTCAATTTCGTTCACATGACTGTTGATGGACCTTCGCAGGGAGTTGAGGAGGGCATCAAAGAGCTGTTGAATGTGATCATCAATCACGGCTCTAACGGGTGTTGTCGATACAGTGATACAGTCAACTTTTATTTGGCTTTAAAAAATTAAAAAATACAGAAAATGTACAAGATAATTACACTAATGATGTTGGTAGTCAGTAACTTATATTAACCATTGTCAGTGTTCACTTTAAACACCCACTGAAAATAATAGAATCATCCACTAATAGCATGCTTTACTGCTATTCACCATGATTATGACTTTAATCCTAAATTTTTCAATGGGGTGGGGAGTGGAAGGGCTTGCAATCTATCGTAATTAACACATGCTGAATTTTTGGCCGTTAACAGAAAAGGTCCATGGCACCCAAATTTTTGGAAAAACTCGGGTTATACATCCTGCTGCTTTGTTGAAGAGCGATGGGTTCTTCAATTATTTATTGCCAGTGAAGCCCATGAGTGAGATGAAGTAAGTGATTATAATGGGTTTCTTGTTTACATTCCGATAGCTGTTATATGTTGCTGGCCATGTCTCTCTTGTTAACTCCCAATAGACATTCTTAAAACCAATTAAAGTTAAGTTTATGGAGCTGCTGCCAGCTCCCTCTGGACCATTTGACAGCTCACTCTCAGCTCACTAAGGACCATTTCTGCTAACAGGAACTTTTGCCTCATGACTCTGACCGCCAAAGGTTTCAAAAAATAGTATCAAACGCCAGACTTTTTAGATTATTTTACACTAAAATTTTACTACACAAGCGGTTGGCGCATCGGTTGTGTCTTGGACTCCCAACCTCGAGGTCGGGGGTTCGAAACTCTCGTTGTGCAAATTACTTGTGTCCTTGGGCAAGGCACTTTATCTACAACGGTTGCCTCTCTCCACCCAGGAGTACAAGTGGGTACCTGATAGGTTCGAACACAACTGCGCTGATTACTAGCTGCAATATTATGGAATTCTCCCCAGGGAGCTGAGTATGTGTTCCATATGTGTTTGATCCAATGACCGGGGTAGTAATGTGAAGCGCTTAGAGGCATTGTGCATGAAGCGCTATATAAGAGCGACATATTATTATTATATATGTTCGTTTGTGCTATTGTTTTCTTTATTTTGTTTCTATGAGTCTTTCTGGCTTTATAATATTTTTAAATAATTTTTGTTCTCATTGACATCGGAGATCCACTAGACAGTGATTTAGTTCACTTTTTGGCAATCCTGTCCGGCCAACTGAGTGTTGTTTCCTGTGATCTCTGTTTTCTTGTGTTTGTCAATTTTTAATGTTTTTTTGGATGAAATAAATGAAAAGAAATGAAGAATATTTCACCTTGGTCTATCAATAGCAATACTGCAATACTCTTTGATATGATTGCGAATTGGTAATAGTGCTTTGAACTTTCTCCCTGTAAGTAATTCGGCAGGTGAATTCTTGTTGGTGCTAAGCGGTGTTGAACGGTATATCAGCATGGAGAGATGTGGGTCAGTGTTTGAAGTGATTGACTTAATGATAGTCTTTTTGACTGTCTGCACCATTCTTATATTTGTTTGCAAAATCTTTGAATTCAGCGCTGGTGTATTGTGGTCCGTTATCGGGCATAACAATTGATGGTATTCCGTTTTCGGAAAAGATCGTTTTGAGATGACTAATAACTGTGTCTGATCTCTGGTTGTTGGTTTTCCTAACTATTGGAAATCTGCTGAAGTAGTCTGCAACAAGTAGATAGTGTGTTGAATTGATCTCAAACAGATCTGTTCCAACTTTTGCTTGAGTAAGCTGAGAACTCTGTCTGCTTGTGTGGACGTTTTGAAATCCTCTATTTTCTGTGCTGATGCTGGTACATTAATGCAGTGCATAGGAATATGTTCCACCTTGTCGTCTTTTTCTTGTAGTGGATCAGCTCGAGAAAGTGCGTCAGCAATTAGGTTTTCCTTGCCTTTGAGGTATTTTATGTCAATGTCACATTTGGCTAACCTTAGTCATAGCCTTTGTAGTCTTGGGCTTGCTTGAGTAATAGGCTTTTACCAAATTGACTCAAGTGGTTTGTGGTCGGTTTCTACTTGTACTGTGTATCCATATACATGGTGTGGTGTAAACGCTCCAGAGCATGATACAATGGCTAATAGTTCTCTCTTGATGTTAGAGTATTTAAGCTCTGCATTGGTTAGACTGCGAGAAATGTACATGACAGGTTGTCCTGACTGTAATAATACTGCTCCCAGTCCTTTAAGTGATGCATCTGTCAGAATCGTGTGTTCAGCCTTTTGATCAAAGTAGGCAAGAACAGGCATTTGCGTTATTTAAAAATATTTAAAAATATTTAAAAAAATTCTAATATACGATATGATGACTTACCTTGGTAGCTTTTCTGCATCTCTACCTTTACCTTTCAAAGCTTTGAAGTTCCTCTCCCAATCTGGCACTGTGTGAAGCTGCTCTTCAACTAATTTATCCAAATCAACAGACCCAAGCACAACCCATGCCTTAATAAATATAGAATAGGGTAATTATTATATATTATTAATTACCATACAACACCTGTATATATTCTATTAATTTGATTGTTTGAAAACAGGAACCGTGGGATTGATTTAAAATAAATATTCCATGGTTATTCATGCTGAATTTTTGGCCGTTAACAAAAATGGTCCATGGAACCCAAGTTTTTGTTGATATAGTGAGACAGTCAACTTTTATTTGGCTTTAAAAAATAAAAAATACAGAAAATGTACAAGATATAATTACATTAATGATGTTGGCAGTCTGTAACTTATATTAACCATTGTCAGTGTTCACTTTAAACACCCACTGAAAATAATAGAATCATCCACTAATAGCATGCTTTACTGCTATTCACCATGACTTTAGTCCTAAATTTTTCAATGGGGTGGGGAGTGGAAGGGTTTGCAATTTATCATAATTAACACATGCTGCATTTTTGGCTGTTAACAGAAAAGGTCCATGGCACCCAAATTTTTGGAAAAACTCAGGTTATACATCCTGCTGGTTTGTTGAAGAGCGATGGGTTCTTAAGTTTTTTATTGCCAGTGAAGCCCATGAGATCATTCTGTTTAGAAGTGAGTGATTGTAATGGGTTTCTTGTTTAAATTCCGATTGCTATATCTTGCTTGCCATGACTCTCTTGTTAACCCCCAATGGACATTCTTAGAACCAATTATAGTTAAGTTTATGGAGCTGCTGACAGCTCACTTTGGACCATCTGACAGCTCACTCTCAACCATCAGACAGCTCACTATGGACCATTTCTGCTAACAGGAACTTTTGCCTCATGTTGAGTAACGATCGTTGAATAATACTTTTTCATCTCCAAGATGACAACAATCTCAAGTGCAACACAACCCGACGCAAACGAGAGAGAAAAAATAACCTAGCGTATTTACAACCCACGCGTCGACAAAGATTTGATCATTCAGTAGCCCTCGCTCCGCCGATAATGGCAGATCCATTTGTACTTTTTTGAGGAAGTCTTTAAGGAATTACTGAATGAAAAGTTATGCCGAATCAACAAAAATAAGGCAATAAAATAAATATGCAGTTATTCACAAAAACCCTGTGAGTAAAGATATGACGAAGATTTTGCTATCGTTAGATAGAGCAGCATAGGCCTAGGCTAGACCCTAGGCCTACACCCAGCCGAGGACCTAGACAAGGTATTATTGATATAATTGAGAGAGATATACAGAGGTATTGTATATAACAAATAATGAATGTTTCTCATTTGTACTACGCCTCGTTGAATAGAACATCCTACCTTTCACTTCATGAAATATTCTACCCCATTGTACTCAAAAACTTTCATTATTTGATGATTATTTAATATATTCAAAGTAAAGGAAGGTAGGGGTAAAGGTAGGAGAATAACCCATAACTTGCAGCATCATTGAGCTAAAATTGCATATAGAGTCAAATGTATACACTGGACCTCCATTTCAAATCCTTATCTGAGAGAATTGGTTCTATCAACTGAACCAGCGCAGATGTTAAGGCTGTTATAGTTAGCAACGCCCCTCCCTTACCGCTCAGCCGCACGACTTCTAAACTATATTGGAAAATACAGGGACTACAGTAAAAGAAAATGAGACATTTTGTTCATAAATACTGTTCTGATGACTCACACCCGAATTTACTACCTTGAATCTAAGCTGAGCTTCCACAAGCTTCTGGAACAATTCCTCCGCTTTACGGTACAGTATCGGAAATCGGCTAGCGTTCCTCTCAATCATGACGGGGAAGATAAGTGCTTGCCCTGGATCGCTGAGGCCTTTGAAGTAGTTCGGTATGCTGATGAACTTCTTAATCTCACGGAAGTACTTTGCACGGATCTCTTCCAATGATGGCCGGAACTGAAGCTTCTGATGCCTAGGGAAAGTGCAAAATACATGTGATTGAAAGATAATAGTCCTAAACATGGTAAGACCATGGTAAGACCAAGTATGCAAAAATATGGACATACTCAGTTTTTGGTTCACTAATCTTCTATTGTACCTGTCTTGATCTATTGTGATGACAGATATAGATAAACATATACATATTTTTGAATATCTGTGATTGACATATACAGAACCAAAGCAAAATTTACCTGTAAATAATCTCAGCCTTGATCTCGGGTAGATTCTCATGCAGTGCCTCTAGGCCCATTTGATACTGGTGTTCCAAGGCCTTGTACAGCTGCATGTCCCAGTGCAGTTTCCATGTTTTCATGTCTTCTAACTTGTAGCCCTACAAACACAACAGGCACAAATATTGTTAGGAAGCCTCGCAAAATAAAGCAACGCATATACGTGTGGGCCACGCAAGGCGATTTAAGGCAGTTTAATTGTATAGTTGGCAATGCGTCAGGATTATTTTCTTGGCTACTCCATTTCTTGTGGGAAATTGATAACAGGCTAAGTGTAAAAACCAATTAACACAAACAAAAACGTCTCATATTAAACATAAACCTTATTAGAAGGAACACAAGCTCACGTTATATTTCTGAGAAGTTATATTAATAATTAATCGATATTATCAGCGTTATGATCAACAGACACCAGAAATATAAAACTAGGATAGGCCATAGAGATATTATTATTATTATACCTCCATGGATAGTCCTAGGCTTTGCTTACTCCGAAAAATTATGAAGTAGAGCAAAATTAAAAATTGAAAACAACAGGCAATTTTCATGATTTTTTGTCAGGCAGTTAGTCTTTAAAGTGCTGAGAGCTTATCATTTTTTATATCGTTTTAGTATGAATTAAGATTATTAAATCTCTAGGACAGAGAGACATAGGCCTACAGTACATTCGATTCACCAACATAGATAGGGTACACTTCCTTCAGTTTTAGTGAAATACAAAAAAAATATTGTTTTTTTCATATAACTAGGAACACAAACACAAATGTACCTTTATCTGATATAAATGCCATGGGCAGTTGTCCTATATGTTATCTATTTCAATGATTCATGCCCGTAGCCAGGTTCTTCCAAGGGTGGTTTTCTGGGCGTGAGGGCTAGCTTGCTGTTCAAAGTATTGCTTTCACCCTTCTTCAAACAGCGAGTGAAGCACATGTTTTGTTGCATCGTTGATTAACCACGGACTCCACTATTCAATATGGGTAATTAGTTATATAACCATTTTTCAATATAATTAAATTTATAATGTATAATTATTAAATCATTTTTAAATGCTTGAAAGTACCATTATTATTATTTTACTAAAGGGATTTCAATTTCATTTATAAAATTCACTAGTAATGTATAAAAGTAGTTGTCAATTGTTAATATACCACGGCATTTCAAGTGGATTTGGAACGTCTTCCTTGATACAGTACAGCATGGCCAGGCCGGCTGCAAGTATAGGGTCTGTGGTTTTGACAATGTGAATACAATTTTGCAGTTCCATTAATGGGCTAAGGGATATTCTGAATTACAATCTCTAACATATTATCATTATTTTATTCTTCAAATTGTTCTTTCTCTCCATTGATTTATTCTATAATTTGTTCTGATATAATAGCTAGGAATAACCTTGCATTTAAATATAATATTGTATATTCAATAAATGATTGTACAATAGGCCTACTATTTGTAGCCCTATTCATAATAAAGTACAGTGATCGCCAATGAATACTCTATATACAATGAAAATCAGAATTTAGCGCAGTAAGCTAGGTTGGCATTATTTTTTTTTTTTTTTATTATTAGGGGAAGGACCCGCCGAATGCGAAGCCGACGAAACCTCCAGAGGTGGAGGCGAGTCATCCGGCACCGCAACAACCCCCGACGCAGCCGGCAGCGAACCCTGAGATCGAGTGGCAGCCTGAGCTGCCCAATCTAGAGCCGCCGCAAACTTAGTCGGGGGCCAGCGCGCACAAATCTCGCAAGGCTCAGCCTTGAATGAGGACGTTTGTTAGGGAGACGGTTCGCACGTGGCGCCTTGGGTCGGACTGTTCCATTATTTTCGAAGGGGTGTTCCGTTTTGGGAACAATGGCAATTAGTCGGTTATCCAGGTAAGTATTCACGAAATAGACTGGCATTATTTTTTCCCCATCTATTTTCATTGCTTTTTTTGTAGGTCATTTTGAAAACAGAAATTAGGCCTGGGTGTAGGACTATGCTGTTTTTGAATATGGTAGCAATTTTTTTCGGAGGCCTACATTTATTGTTGTTCAGCTTCCAAAATGAAAAAAAAAAAAACAAAAACTAAATGTAAGAGTATTGTGTTTCAAATTCAAATTGAAATGACATTTATTAAATGATGGAGATAATAATAGAATAGAATACAATACAAATAATAAACAACCATCATTGGGATCATGACTAGAAGTAAAAAACTTGTCTTGTCATGACCCCCCCCCCACAAAAAAAATAAAATAAAATAAAATAAAAAAATAAAAAATAAATAAAAAGTAAGTAAGTGAGTGAGTGAGTGAGTGAGTGAGTGAGTGAGTGAGTGAGTAAGTAAGTAAGTAAATCAATCAATCAATAAGATCAGACTATCATACAAGCATATACAAGCGATTGTTGTAGGCCTACACACATTAGATCTTGATCATTTCCGTAATAAACTGTTTATGCTAATTAATTTTAGTTTATGTTCTACTGAATAAACTTTTTTTTTTAGTTTCTGTTTGTTACTTCCTTGTTGTCTTTATTGTACAGTAATTAATTTGGTTGTTTTGTAACAAATCCATTTTTAAATATATATAACAAATATAAAATATCATTAATAATGAGAATTAATAAAAAATAAATATAACAATAAATACAAGATTTTAATTGCACACAAAAATTCATAGACTGCTATTTCCTTAGTTTATTCTATGCATTTTTTTTTTTGACCGACGAACAACAATTTCCATGGTAACGTTGAGTTGCTTAGCTCAGTCGGCTAATCTGGTGGTAGCCACTGTGTGTGCGCTGAACCGTGGAGATCTCTAGGTCCCCGGTTGAATTCCCATCCCTGCCTCTCCTTGTGTTTAGCTAGAGGGCTGAAATACAAGTTACAATAACGCACCGTCTTTTGGATGAGACGTTTAAGCCGTTAGTCCCGTGTGCATTTATGGCCCATGTGCACGTTAAAGAACACAGTACACTCTTCGGAAAAGAGTTGAGGATTGTCTCCCGGTGTACTGTCCAATCACCACCAGAAGGACCCCACTGGAAATAAGTCTTCTTCTAGACTTTCGTGGGCTATTCTTGGTGTTTACACCGAAAAATCCAATCCTTATCACTGGGCGGCGTACAAAGGGTTTGAGCTATGCATAGCTCGGCCCGCAGCAAGATCAATGACCCTTGATAGCAGCAAAACCATGGGAATGTTCCTATGAATAGTTCTAGAAGAAGCAGGTACTGGCATTAAATTGCGTTTATCCCGTCACTACTCATGGCATCAACATGAGTTTGGCCTGATTATAACTTACAGTAAAGTGTATAGGAAATGTTAGTGGGTTTCACCTTGGTATTCAAAATTTTGGTTGTAAATTTTACAGAATTGCTCAATAACAAATGACGAGTTATAGTATTAAAATTAATTCACAATAATGATTGAAACTTATGACAAAACACAGAAAAGAGATTTGCAGATAAATTACAGTACATCAATATCACGAGACAAACTGACGCAAACAAGTAGAACAATAATAACGTCGGAAAATGAATCCTAATTTGCGAAAATCATCCAAAATTTTTTGTCAGTATCTTGAACCATTCATTGGCAACGTAAAGAGATTTTTAATCCCCAACCATGCGTTGTAGACGGGTATATATTTTGCTTTATTTTGCGAGGCTCCCTTATATAACATGTAATTAAAAACCAGATGATGATGATAATGGGGATGATAAGGATGATCCAACTGACCAATTGAATGATTGATGGATTGCTAGATTAATTGATTGGTCAATCATTTGATTGATTGATTGATTTTATTTTGGTTGATTGACAGAATAACTAACAGATCTATTGATGATTTAGCAATTTATTTATAATAAAATGATTGATGATTGATAGATTGTAAATGATTGATTGGTAATATATGATTGATTGACCGATTGATAGACTGATTAATGAGCAACTGATTGTGTAATTGATTGACTGATAGACTAACTAATTGATTGATTGATTTTTTGGCTGCTGTCAAATACCTTGCTGTGCAGATCTGCCATAATGTTCCTGATTTCATTCAATCCTTCTTTCCATCGTGATGGCTGTCTTAGCAAGTCAATGTTCATTAGATATACAACCTGTAAATAATAATTTAGACATAATCATTATGGTCCGTTTTGTTTACTTTATTTATTAAATAATATATATTTTTTCATAATTTACTAAATATCAATAAAAGAATATATACTTATGTTTTGCTGTTATTGAAATTATTGAATATCAATAACAAAATTTAAGTATATATTCTTAAAAATTTCAAAAGTTGGTCTAAAAAATTTCATACCGATAACATTAATGGTGGTGATGATGAGTGTTCACCACAGTGTTGTAACAAAAACAGTGACAATAATCCTTCGCGCCTTTCTTTGGGTTTTTGATGATGTTTTGAAAAGCTATTGCTGAGGTCAACATCATCGGACGCTGACTCGGAATCATCTGTTCAGCTATTGTGTTATGGAAATGAGCCACCTGTAATATGCAAATTCGTAAGTCACATGTTTCTGTTGTACTGCTATACAACACATTAGATACATTACATACTGCTAAATACATTGGATATAATCAATAAAAAAAAATTATATATATATATAATACATTAAATAAGTATTTCATATTTCTTAGTCTTAGATGCATGTTTTGAAACTCCTCAAAAAGCATCTTTAAATAATTTTATTTGCAAACATAAAAAAACATATTCTCTGTGTTGTGATAAGATTAACAATAAAATAAATATATGAACTGCTGTCAAAGGTTCAATTCCTTTTTTGCGCATTTTGCTTGTGTTCTTAGTCAAGGCACTTCACCTACAGTTGTCTCCTCCCACCCAGGAGTACAAGTGGGTACCTGGTAGGTTCAAACACAAAATGCGCTGATTACTAGCTGCAACATTATGAAATTCTCCCCAAGGAACTGAGTATATGTTCCATATGCGTTTGATCCAGTGACCGGGGGTAATAATGTGAAGCGCTTAGAGGCCTTGTTGGCATCCAGCACTATATAAGTCTAACATATTATTATTATTATGATTATTATTAATATTTTATAGTATATAATTTGCATACCTGTTTCAGAATGACCCCATGACGATAAAACTTCTGTGCAACGTTCGCTGTGTGCTGAATCTTCGCTGGTATTGCAAAGCCAAGGCCTTGAAGTTGACGGACCTCTCGTAGCAAAGTCACTAACTTGTCACCATAATTGACAACTAGTTTGTTGTCTTTGGTATCAAAGTCCATTAAACGCCCCGTTGTCTGTAAACTACAAAAAAAATAAAAAATCTTAAAAAGAGATAAGTTATCATCTGTATAATTCATCACATGTTCCTTGTTCATTACTTCTACCAATGGAATGCATTAATAATACATGTTACCTTCCCATAATGCAATGCATATAATTCATATTTAAACCTTTAAAATACAATACCTAATTTGATCAAATGCTGATGTTAATTTCCCATAATGCAATGCATAAATTTGGTTAATTTCTCACAATGCAATAGGCCTACATAATTCATAACATTTAAACCTTTACAATACATAATTTAATCAAATGCTGATGTCGAGTTTCCATATGAACAAATGATGAATAAATCTTGTCAATTTCCCACAGTGCAATGCATAATATTTAAAACCTTTACAATATAAATAATACATAATTTGATCAAATACTGATGTTAATTTCCCATAATGCAATGCATAAATCTGGTTTATTCCCCACAGTGCAATGCATAGTATTTAAACCTTTACAATATAATACATAATTTGATCAAATGCTGATGTTAATTTTCCCATAATGCAATGTATAAATCTGGTTAATTTCCCACAGTGCAGTGCATAATATTTAAACCTTTACAATATAATACATAATTTGATCAAATGCTAAGGCTGAGTTCCCATAATGCCATGCATGCTCTATCACATATAACCTTACATTAATATATTGATCAGAATTACCTTCACAGAGTGCAAATGCACAATATGACAGTTAAGGCTCTTACTGTATTAGCTACATGTTTTCCTCTAAAAGAACCCTTCAAATAAAGACCACCTCCAATTAAAGACTTTTCTTTGGTACCAAATTTCCAAATATCTTTTATTCTAATTATTTTACTTGGAGATCATAGCTGCTAAAGACCATGGAAGCATAAGTCCCAAAAGTGGTCGTTAATTGGAGGGAAACCTGTATTTTTAATATCTTCAAGGATATTCAATCTCCAAAAAACCATGGTGACCATTATCATCCTACCCAAGAGGTTTCCTTGTGTCCTCGATGGCTGCCAGAGTATCCCGTGACCAGGTATCAAACTGATCTTGCCGCCAGCTGTGCAGTTCCTCCAGAAGTTCCACAGCATCTTTTCTGAATCGACTGAAACCTGAGAGATCATTTAGCAACACTTCCGCAGAATTGCTTGTTTCTTCAACCTAAGGAGAAACACAAAGAGTAAATTAACTTCGTAGACAAATTATTGTTAGTGATAATAAAAAAATACAAAAACATTTGTTCTGTATATATTTAACAACCCCACTGTAGGGAAAAATAAATTTCAATTTTTTTTTTTTTTTGATTGTAGAATGAAGCTATCTTTCTCTCCAAACCTTGCTGGGTTCTTCTAACATTTTCCGTCATTATGCTTTCCACTATATTATTATTCCAATATTTTTCTGATAAAAGCTACAAAATACAACTTGAATAAAAAGGAGCAGATACGAACCTTGGCCTCAAGTTGCCTGACCCAGACAATGTTGTTAGTAACCTCTGGCAAGTTTTTGCCTAGCTTTGGCTTGCCCTCATTTACTCTGGTGTTGAAATCTTCCTTGACGTTTTTAATGTACTGCTGAAGCTGCTGCAGAAGTGTTTCTCTGCAATGTGCAAGTTAATGAGAGACCAAAAATAAAATTTTTGTCTGTCTCCACAAATATTTAATATATCAATTCAATATTTTATTCAGTCCATCATATATTAAAATACAATAGAAATGGGAATCAAATATCACAAGAGGTAATGGCCATTACTTGCTTACCTTTCCGATATCAACTCCTTTTTGACATTGTCCCTTTTGGTAAGTTCCTTATAACGCTGGAACTCCCGCAGTAACTGGTGTGTGTTCTTGCTCAGGTTGCGAAACTGAGTTCTTAATTTCCCTGCAATCCTCTGTTCAGCTGGCCCCATAGCTTAATAAGAGAAATAGACAGATATTCCATAATTACCTGAGTATGTGAGCTCCTGTATCACATCTGTTCGATGGATGGATGGACTTGTCCAGTTAAAAAAAAAACCAAACGCAACCCAATGAAAGTCTGAAGAAGACTTCTTTCCAGTGGGGTGCTTCTAGTGGTGACTGGCAGTACACCAGGGACAATCCCCTACTCTTTTCCAGAGTGTGTACTGTGTTCTTTAATACACATGGACCATAATGCTCACAGGACCAATGGCTTAAATATCTAATCCGAACAATGATGCACTATTGTAAATTGCATTTCAGTCCTTCAGCTGAAATACAAGAAGAGTAGTGATGGGAATTAAACCGGGGACAAAGATATCGCCATGGTTCAGCATACAGACAGTGGCACCACCGGTTTAGCAGACTGACCTAGCTGCGCTCTCGTAATATTTTATTGAGTTTGAGAATTTGTTAATCACTCCCTATCCATAAATTTCCTAATGCACTGTCCTCACTATCAAATTTTATGTGACAATACATGTGAATTGCCATTATATAGGTGTAATATAACATCTTCATGCCCATATATGGATGTGATGACATCACCATGCCGATATATGGATGTGATATGTCATCACCATGGCTATAGGGCAAATCACACACATTTATCACATAAATCTTGATAGTGTAGATAACCCAGACACACACATAGAGCTACATACCTCGTTCATATTGAGACACTGCAGCCCTCCATAGGGGCTGCGTGTATGGATTATACTGCAATGGGTTGAGGCCTGCAAATGGGCTGAACGCATTGCCAGTCCCCAGCTCTTGTTGCTCTCCAGCTGACAGTAGCCTGATCAGTTGTTCGTGGATGCTTCGCAAGGTCATGACCTTTAGGCACATATGAAATAAATAAATAGGTAGCTTTAAACTGATCGATTAATTTAATAATCTACATTTGTTTTGTTTTTTTTCTCAGAATTTTTTATCCTCAATATACATTCTCAGCATGATAACTACTTTTCTGATTGGATATTGCCTCATTTAAATTTTCAAATTTTAACGTACACTTACGAGCGGATGGTAATGGCATACGAAATTGAATCTTGTCAAGTGTCATTTAAAAATGCCTGTTGGTCAGTAATGCCACACAATTTTTTTTTTACTCATATGTACTACATATATGTCTGATAGTGTCGAAAAACAGTCTACCGCCCTCTGTCGGTAAAATTATTTGGTCATTTATAAAAATTCAGTTTTTTAAAATTCAGATGGCAATATGATGATGTCACAATGTCCGATCAGCCATTATGATCTATAAAATCATATCTACAACTCGTACTTTAAATAATAAATATTTTCAAAAATAAAAATTTTTGAAAAGCTTGTGACTATTCCAGGCCAAGCCATTTATTTGTTGAAGCTGCCATGTGCATAGTTTACAGCAAATTAGATATAGCGGCGAACAAAAATGGAAGGAAAGGTAGAACAAAAAAAAGATGATGATGGATCTCTGACAATAACAAGAGGTAATCCGCTCGAGGGTCAAAGTGTGGCGGATCACCTAAATTGTCCTCAGTGACGAGCTGAAATCTAGTCATTAATTGATACTTAATATATAAATAATGTCATTATATGTTCTGCTCCTATCCATTTCATGAAAGAGTTACGCCATTTTCTACCACTGAAATAAAAGCATTCATCTTCCTGTGTAATTTTATTTAATTTACACTTTCATTTATTATCATTTTATTTATTATTTATTTGTATCTTTTGACTGAATCCACTAACCTCCTGCAGTCTCGCTGACAGCTGAGACAGGTCTTCCGGACTGAACTTATCACCATTCCAAGGATTTATGGGGTCAGTCCTCCAGCACTGACCTGTCAACTCCTCGCACTGGAGAATCCACTTGTCGCAAATAGAGATGGCCCTCTGTAGAGCTTCGCGGACACGGTAGAATGGGTCCCGCCAAATGTCGTGGCCACATAGTTTACGCTGCACAAACCTGCCTAGTTCTCCACCTTCACAGTTAAGCAAAAGCACACTTTTAAATTAAGAATGAAAATAAATTACTAACATTATTAATATTATGACTACATAAACTGACATAAGTCAAGGTTTCATTTATAGAACACCCCTAAAATATAATAGAATATTCCATTCAACAGGCCAAATTATTATGTAGTAGCTAGTTAAATATATTTGAGATACTTCCATAATACTGAACAAAATATTTAGAAAAAAATAATACATATCACATGATTTAAAATAGAATTCACAATAAATAATTATATGCTCATTTTCGTATCTTCCTCATTTATTTTTTTTTTTACATTATATAGAAAAATTTAAGTTGTTTTATCTATAGTATTCATAAAATACATTAAAAAGTTTGGAATGTTACTAACCAATAACATCCAAAAGATGTTGCATTCTTCTTTCTGGGTAGGGGTCAAACTCCCCCTGCCTCCAAACCTCATCCACAGCATCATTAGTTGTCTCAACCAGCTTCAGTCCCTCATCCAATGAAAACCCATCCAGATTGCCATAATCCCTTGCTATTGGTTCAAAGAGTGTTTGGAAAAGCTGAGCACGTTTTTTTATGTCCAATGTGTTCCCAGACATTGCTACCTCAGCCCAATACTGGAACTCATCAGATGGGGTCAAGATGCCTAATGTAAGAGCAAAGATAAAACAAATGACAATCATAGATATACAATGTTATGTAACAGGCCTCAATTAAAAAAAAAATTTGGCATGTCAGTTAATCCAGTTAAACATTCCCAAAATAGATATATTGTATATATGTGTAATATTTAAATTTTGAAAATTATTTCTAATTTGTACCAGACTAAAAATTATTTTTATTTTATTTTCTATTATTTATTTCAAATTATTTTAAAATTCTGTTTCAATTATATGTACCTCCAAGGCTATCTTCTCTACCAGAAGAACCTCGCTGGGATGGGTCTTGCTTGCAGATGACGCTGCTTAACCCGGCTACGAGCTGACTCAGCAAACTTTGTAGCTTTGGATCAAAGCCTTGCGACCATTTTTCATCCTCAAGTAACAAGGGTGCAAACACCTAGTAAGGTAAATAAAATAATTAGAGCTGGTTACAGAGTAAAATAATAATAGATATTATCCTAGACCTGACATATTAAAAATAACCTAATGCAATTTAAGTGAAATTACATTATTTTTAGCCATTATACTGTATTTTCAACAAAAATGTCATATACGGCAGACATATCAATATCAGAAAACTGCTCACGTCACCATTATTTTTTATGCTAATGAAATGGCAGCCCTTCATATTTATATATCTTTCCTAACTGGCTGTAGGAACCCAACTGATAGTGGTATGGTTCACATTTGGGCAAGCCTGTATGGCCTATGTGTTTTTCTCTCTATTATTATATAAATGTTTTTATGATGCATTTTAATAGTAGTTCATAAAATGAACTTTGGATTAATAGTGTCAGTTGAAGTGTGCTACTTGAACTGAAGGATTATATGAAGGCGTAAAAAAAAAATGTTATGTAGGCGTAATGGGCCCCAAAAATAGGGTAGGTAGGTAGAGATTTTTTTTTCAATATTCAGCAAAGTCATTGAAATCTATAAAATCATGTAAATAAGCCTTTAAAGCCCCTAATTGTCATATTTTTCGCCCTTGGACCCCTTTTGAAACATTTTGAGTGACGCTCCACAAAGCCCACTTTGCTCACATAGGGCCACGGGAATGAAAGTTTAGATTTGCATCCGAAAAATATTGAAAACACATTTGGGCAAGCCTGTATGGCCTATGTGTTTTCTCTCTATTATAATATAAATGTTTTTATGATGCATTTTAATAGTATTTCAAAAACTGAACTTTGGATTATTATATTGTTGTAATTGGTTTGTCTTTTAATATATTTACTGGTCCAGTCCTAATAACAATATTTACTTAAGCAATTTTTCAGGATGTGTAGTGTCAGTTGAGGTGTGCAGCTTGAACCGAAGGAATATATTAGGGCCTAAATAAAAGTTGTAGATTTGCATCCGAAAAATATTAAAAACACATGAGGCATTTTTTTTATTTTTATAAATGCTGTACACATGACTGTACACAAGCCATGGCAATTTTACGTTATTCACAAGAAACAAATGCATAGCTAGGCCTACAAACAATCAGTCATAAATATACACCACAAGACAGATCTTTTATTTAAAGTGGATCAAATTGTAGAAAAGTTATTTACAGTTTGGTCTTTAGAAACATTGTGAATTATTCTACTCACTTTATTATGTAAATAGAGATAGAAAAGTGGAATAGAAAGATAATGTAGGCCTACAAAGTTTGCGATGGTGAAAGTCCAAGAGAGCTCTTTTTCTTCAACCACACGGTGGCGTTATTTCTTTTAATCAAGCAGTAATAGAGCTCCACCGCTGGAGGTTTAAGTTCCAATTTGACCTGTAAATGACCTCAGAAGCGGCAATCACGGTCCTATGCCCTGCCTTCGTGGTTTTCGCGATGAGTGATCAGATATGAAGGAATAGGCCTAGGAGATGTTTTTCTGTTTGTATACGACTTAGAAAGTCTGTTTTAAAAAAAATTAAGTATTATTTTTTCAAAATAATGAACTTTTCAAAATAATGAAAAATGTCATGTGGTAGCTTTTTAGACATGCGGGCGGTGGACGCAAATTTACAACTTTCATTCCCTACTAGGCCTACAGTAGGCCTAAACTTGCATCGTGAAATTTAAATAAAAATGTCTATGGTCGACCGATTTTTTAGGGTCGGTCGGGTTACGCCAGCATAACATTTTTTATTAGGCCTAAGGGTGTCCCTCTTGCCCTCATTTAGCTCCTGGAAGCTCCTGTGTTTATTGGTGCATACCTTATAAATTTTGAAGGTCAAATTCATATTAAAATATTTCTTTAAGCTGCCCCTGGTTGTAATACATAGTTGTGTCCTGTTTTAACTGTATGAACTGGATAAATAAATAAGTGAAAGCATCACCTTCTTTACAGTGTGGTAAAGGGAGCTGATTGGTGAGTCAAGCATGCTGCATACCAAGACGACATTGTGAAGATTGTCTGGTGTAATTACAACAGGCTGTGATTTGAAGAATACTATCACTTTATCTTTTGTGTCACTCGGCTCAACCTGTAGTAAGAATAATAATAATACTCAAATATTTTTAAGGCGCCAATTTCAAATGATCAAAAGGCGCGAGCGTTATTACCCCTGGTTAATGGCAACCCAGCACAAAGTGCAACCTTCTCTGCTCCCTGGAGATAATACCTAGTCGCTTACTGGACATTCAATGCCCCAACATCCTACCACGCTGCATTTTTTGCCGTTAACAGAAATGGTCCATGGCACCCGACTTTTGGAAAAAATTTGGGTTATAAATCCTGCTGGTTTGTTGAATAGCGATGGGTTCCTAAATTATTTATTGCCAGTGAAGCCCATGAGATGAAGTTGTTTACATTCTGATGGCTATATGTTGCTGGCCAGGACTCTCTTTTTAACTCCCAATTGACATTCTTAAAACCAATCATTAGGTGTAAAAGTCCTTTACAATATGCTGACCATTTATACCCGACTGATCGAGTGAAGTCAAATTAGTGTTTGACATGTTAATGAAGATTTATGACCTATTAAGCAACTGTGAGTGAGGCATGGTCCTTGTGAAGGCTGCTTTACAGTAGCCTTGATCCAACGGTGTAAGTTACACCGGTGATATTGTAGTTATCGAACAAGCGCTTGTTATGAGGCAGACACTGACCGTATGAACAGGGTCACCTGATAAACAACAAGCGCTTTACCCCACAAGCTAACACCAACAAATGACCGGACTGGCAAGGCTCTCATCCGATAGGACTTTCTGTGAATTAACATGACTTGTCACATGTTGATTGCAATAACATCTGTAGCTTGACCATGGTCTCGTTTTCGAGGCAATTCTACTAGGCCTAGTTGGTTCATAATATCAAAAAAGCATCTTTAAAATTACCTTTTTGAGTTGTTTTTAACTTCATAATTGTCAAAAGTAATCCAAATAAAACATTACAGGACAAATTATATTATTACCATTCATTGTAAACGTCATATAAATTTTCATGTCTTTTTTGGGGGAATTCGCAAAATTCCGTGGTAGTTCGTTCGCTGTGTCTAAAGATACAGCTGAATGAGATATGATGAACGCCGGTGAGATACTGTACGTACATGATTCTGAAATTACAGCTAATATGGTAACCTTATCTTTAGCCTGCAATTCACACATTCTAGCAAGACGAACCACGAATAACGTTCGTACTCGAATACTACATTTGGAGGGTCGGGTTATAAATGCTGCCAAAATCTCCTAAATTTTAATAGGTAGGTTTAGGGTAGGTGAGAAAAAAAAACTCAGAGTTTATTTCGCTTTTTTCAGAATGCTCTACCGAGTGAAGATGAAAACATTGGATGTTAAACATATTTTGCCTTTTTTTTTTGTCGATAGTTGGGATGGCCTACTGCCTACCCAATTCAAAGCAGGCCTAGCACAGGCAGGCCCTCGCCTAATGTAATTTCTGTTTTGTCGTCTTCGTTTTATTGAAATATCATCATGAGATCAATAGAAGTAATTTTAATCTTTAACTTTTTTATATCAGTGTATTAGCGCTATAACTATCCGCTATAACTCTCGTGTAGATATACTATAAAATTTGACGCAACCTTGACTGGATTTCTCATTAACTTGCATCGGATAGTAGTGATCGTGAGAACATGGCTAGTGGAACCTAGCTGTGTGTAATAAATTTTTTCATTGATTTTTTTACACAGTGTAATTAAGAAGGTCGCACACTGTGCAAAAAACACATTTGAGAACGTTATTTAAAAAGTGCGGGCATGCCCATATGGGTAAGCGCATTTGGGGCCCACAAAAGAAAAAACACATAAGGGCTATTTCTGGGACAGCCCATGTGCATGAAAGATGGTCAATCACATATTGGCACTATAAGGGCCAAAACATTTGAGATACATATTTCCAAAATGTGGACAGGCCCAGATGGTTTTAGCATGTTTGAGGCCCTTGAGGGCAAGCAATGGAACATTCAGAAGGGCTCTTTGTGGGTCAGTCTTTTGTGGACAAATTATAGGAAATCATATATGGGATAAATATGGGCAAAAAAATGTGGGAAATATATTTTAGAAATATGGGCATGCCCATATAGGTAATCCTATTTGGGGCCCACAAGAGAAAAAAAAATGGATGAACCATTTGGGCTATTAATGGGTCAGCTCATGTGGGCAAAGTAAGGGGTTATAATATATGGGTGATATCAGGGCCAAAACATTTGGGATATATAGTTTTTAAATATGGGCAGACCCAGATAGAAACACATTTGGGGCCCTTGATGGCAAGAAATGGGAACATTCATAAGGGTTCTTTGTGGGTCAGCCCTTGTGACCAAGTTAGAAGAAATAATATATGAATAAATATGGGCAAAAGCATGTCGGAAATATATATCTTTTTAATATGGGCATATGCCCATAGGCCTATAGGTAATTACGGTAATGAATTAACCATTATATATATACATTTATATGTATATAATAATAATAATAATAATAAAAATAAATAATAATAATAATAAAATATTTATAATGCGCTAATTTAAAAAAAAATGATCAAAAGTGCAGAGAGTACAACTAGGAAAAGATTTAAAAATTGAAAATTCTAAGTGGGGATGGTCTAAAAAGAGTTAAAGAGATGGGATTTCAGTTTTAACATAAATAAATCAATAGAGGGAGACAGTTTGATAGAGAGTGGCAATTCGTTCCACAGCGATGAAGCAGCATAGGCGAATGTTCTTTTGCCGTATGTTTTCGTTTTAAATTTTTATAAATATTTTATACATATACATATATATATATATACATATATATATATATACATACATATATATATATATATATATATATATATATATTATTGATATTATTTTAATATTTTAACATACATCATGAATTGCCACACAGCAAGAAGATCATTTTTTTTTTCAAAACAAGACATGAACCGCTTTGTATCTTTTGAATTACTTCAAAGTTATTTTCTTCATTCAATAAAGATAGTCCGTACCATGGTGCTATACTCTAGAAAATTACTTTATTGTTTGATTCTTTAAAGTTGTTTGGCTATTTTGTACACAATTTGATTGACATTGTGTGAATATACTTCATCAATACGTTTTAAGTTCACATCGCTGAAAATAGTGCAAATAATTGTTCTGTTGGCGTAAATTTTTTTTAAGTTTCAATAACCACGACTAGTTTCTTAACATGTACTCAACCGCAATCTACATAATTTCTGATCCGCTTCACTGCCAGACGGAAGAGGATTGTATTGTTGTCCAAATCTTTTCCAACAAGTCATGAAGCAGTTTAGTATTACTTGAATTAATTTGTATTAACACTTTAAAAGTTTGTTCAACTATTTTGTACACGATTTTGAATGACTTCATGAATACATTTTAGATTTACTTCACTACAAAGAACTGACAATTTATTCTCAATATGTCTATACCTGGCTATGTGACCTTTCTAGTATTTTATAACTATACTGTTTGTTTATTCTGAAATTACAAGCTCACTTCGAACATATTCTCAGATTTAAAGTTTTAATGATGCACTGTAAACTCTATAATGAATCAAAAGAGTGAATATAAACATAGTTTTTTAGTTCATAATTATTCAAGGCCTAGAGCTAGGCCTCATAAAGGGTAGATAGTAGGCCTAGCCTACCCTACCCTACGGTAGGTCTCAGGTGTAGCAGGGTATCAGAGGCCTAGGCTGGACAGGCCTATAGTAATACTCCGGGTAGAAAGAAGAGATAACTCAACCGGTCTCTGCAAATCCTTTTCCACGCATTGTCACATATTTTCTTTGCTCCCTTGTCACAGACCTAAACAAAGGTAGCCTACTGTTCCACAGAGTTTGCATGAAACGGACTCGTCGGTCATCGTTCGCACATAATCTGTACATTGTTTTGACAATGTTCCTGATCGTGCCTTTATTGTTGACCTTTGACATAAATTGAATCTAAGCCTTGCGATTGGTCCATCGGCCGCGAATTCGCTCGCGAATCCGAAAAAGTTGGTCTTGGATCAACTTTTGTGAATTCGCGGGCGAAGCCTCCGCGTCCACCACGCGCACCGCGTCGAAGTTCGAATATTGGGCGTTCGCGTGTTCGACTACAAATTCGTTTGCATGTTCACATTGGAAACGCCAGTCGCGTCTTAATTCGTTTCAGCTGCGCGCGCCACATTTCGACGCGAAATTCGCTTGATTGCGTTCAGTGGGAACCGGCCTTATGGGAGATGATTAAAGTTAAGTTTATGGAGCTAATGACAGTTCCCTCTGGACCATTTGGCAGCTCACTATGGACCATTTCTGCTAACAGGAACATTTCAATTAAGTTATGTCCATTTTGAATGTTGAAATAATAGAATACATACTTTATTGGAGAGTTCAACAGTTTTATTCCCTCCTCTTGGTTTTACCTTCGCTGCGAGCACCGGAACATTTCCATCGTCCAGAAATGAATTAATTTCAATTGTACCATGAAGGCCGGCAAGTTCTGAGCTTGAGACATCTATTGAGAAATAGTTTCCGCAGCTTATGAGGATAAAGTCCTTCCTAGAGTCTCCTGACCGCATTGTGGCATCGGTTGCGGTAGTTTACAAGCCCAGCTTTTTCAGATTTTTCATAATCCTATAGGAGAAATTGTGGGTGGTATCATCATTTTGGATTATTAAACAAAAAAAATCTGACAAAATCAAAGAAAAAAAGGCTGTAGAAGCTGTAGGACCGGTTCGGCCGTGATGTGTGAAAATGTGTGGAACACATTTTATATTGTGTTTGAAATATTGAATGACTCAATAAATATCCTCATAAAAAAAGCATCTGTAGAAAAAGTAAACATGTTTTGTTTTTAAGTTAAACCACACTGGTAACTGGTATAGGCCTATAAAGCCTATTTATTGTAAAGTAAATATAGGGTTTCTACCTTGTACTGTAGTTGAAACTCCCTAACCATCCACCAGGACAATTAGAGAGTGCTCTAGAAAGGGGTTTGATTTAAAGTGCTCTTGGGTAGCATTTTTTAAAAGTGGTTATCGACAATTTGTTTTACAACTGACTGCAGTAAGACATTCCACGAAGAGGTGGCTTCAGGGAAGAATCACTGAATGAAGTCATAGCAACTATGTATTTCAATACGACAATAAAATACACTCAATTTAATGATTTTCTGGATGGAAGTTGAATTAAATACACTGTGGCCGAACAGGTTTGCGGCAGAAACGGATGACATTCGTGTAGAGGTGCAGTAAAATATACAAACATATTATTAAAATACATATTGTCATTTAGGTACAATTTCAGTGCCATACCCATCATAGACCAGGATCAGTGCCTTTCTTCAGCTTTTATATTAATTATAATATAAAATTAAAATTATTTTCTGCCATGTTAATGTAATGGCGCCCTCTATCAACAGTAAAGTTTGATACTCTTTGGGCAAATCTGGACTGGTTGAGGAGCATGGCCGTATGGAAACAAGAGTGCCTACATTTTTTAATCTTTCATCCCAGCTGCTCCCTAATAATAATTTTAATCACAGCTCGAACTACTGCATTATAATACGATATTTAATCATCTTAATAATCTGAGCCAGAGTAGTTAGGTGGGTTGTTGGTTTGTTTTGGTTTAAATCCCAAATTCAAAAATAAACCTTTTTGTTAGATTTTATTTTGTTGTTTTGTGGTTTATTGTTCAGATCCAGGTCAGGTTTATTTTTAATAGCTCTCGAAATATTGAATTGCTCTCCCAAACTTATATTTTTTGGCTATGTGGTTTTCCAGTCGCCACAATAGTAATTATTCAATAATAATTAGCAAATAGGCCTACAAATATTAAATAGGCTTATATCACTTTAACTTAAACACAAATATAGGCATATCCACCGTGTCCACCCAAATCGTAGCCACCATATCCACCAGGGTGTAGTCACCGTATCTACCAGAGCGTATATTTACCAATACATATAATAGGAGTCGTTACTTCAGCGCCGCTGCAGGGATAGTTATCCACCACACAGGATAACAGAATAATAATAATAATAATAATAATAATAATAATAATAATAATAATAATAATAAATGATGATAATAATAATAATAATAATTTATAAAGCACCAATATCACTCAACCGAAGTAAAAGTCAAAGGCGCTGTGCATGTTCAGATGTTAAAAAGGTGGGTTTTTAGTTTGGTCTTAAAAATAGCAACTGAAGGTGAGTCGGTAATATGTTTTGGGAGGGAGTTCCAAAGTGTGGCAGCTGAAAATAAAAATGATCTGTGGCCGTGGGATATGGTGTTAACAATGAGCAAATTAAGGTCAGAAGAACGGAGGGAGGATAAGGGGACATACTTAAGAAGGAGTTCAAGTAGGTAAGTGGACTGTTGGAGTCGCAGTGATTTAAAAGTTAGTAGCAGAATTTTATACTTTATTCATGAATTGGAAGCCAGTGCAAATTATAGATAATGGGAGATATGTGCGATCGTCTACTGGTAAGTGTTAGATTACGTGCGGCAGTGTTCCTGTTTAGCTGAGCTTTCGGTAGTGCAGAGAAAAGAGAGTTACAATAATCAAGTGACAGAGGCACTGATTAAAGTGGCAGTAGTATGCTTAGATAGATATTTCCTATGTTAGCAATATTGTGTAAGTGGAAATTAACCTATTTTAGTGATATGACTAATATTATTGTCAAGAAAGAGAATCGTCAAAGGTAACACCAAGATTTTAACAGAGGTTGAAGGATAAATTGTGCAAGAATTGAAATATAAAGAAGGGAAGTTAATTTTAGACCGAATGTGCTTTGTGCAGAATATAATGAATTCATTTTTAGTATTGTTATGTTACGCATGAGCATATTAGCAGATAACCAGGATGGAATTTCAGACATACATTTTTCAAGTCGTTGCGTTATTAAGTGGGATTCAGAGGGGTAAAAAATGATAATTGATTAAATACGATTTTTTTAAATAAGCTTAGCAAGAAAAAAGGTTTGAAATAGGTCTAAAATTTAGGAGCAAGCTGGAGTCAAAAGAAAGTTTCTTCAAAATGGGTTTCACAATAACGGTTTTGAATATCGAAGGAACAGTTCCAGACATGAGGGACTCATTTACAAAGAGTGTAAGGGGCTTGATAATGAAAAAACAGCACAATTTAAGGAGACGGGTGGGTATAAAATCTAATGATCAAGATGCAGAGGATAATGAATAGAAGCATTTCTCAACAAAAGTGCAATCAGTATTGAAGGAGGAGAAAGAATGAGTGCACTTTTAAGGGCGGATCTGTGGTTACCAAAGTGGGTAGAGCACAAAGTATTTTAGTGAGTTATGTATCTTTGTAATCTTTTCACAAAAAAAAAAAATTTGAAAGAAGTTCAGTCAGCCTGAGACATATCATTATGAGGAGGGAAAGAAGCAACAGGTGTACCTTTTAAAAGTTTTTTTTTTTTTTTTTACAACATTATAGTTCCTTTCTGTTATAAGAACATTCTTCAATTCTGTTAGTAAGGTATATTTAGTATGTATGTATGTATGGTTTTTTTTTTTTATAGTTTTTATACGATCTTTACTACTTACAATTAATTTGAATATACTGTAATTTTGCATTTTCTTTTTCTTCTTACAGATCCAGAAGTGAAAATTCAAGTACATATTTCTATTTATCAATTTCTCAATTATCCATAATAAAGTCCTAGAAGTGTTGTTACGATTACGATTTATTTTGTTTAATCAAATAACCGTTTATATCCGAATATTAACATGTCAATAGCAGATAAATGATTCAAAGTTAATGGAGACATGTATAAAGTAGGTTAATGCACTTTCACTGCCATTGCCATGACCTTCTAAAAATAGCTAGTTATCTATATTTAGCATCTGACCTAAGCCTATTTGTCTTTGCAGTGTAATGAGTCCACATTCCTGAAGGCGGCATACAAAGAATATGCCTCCCTGCTTACCCTCATGAGCACCGTGGGAATCTTGGTTGTTGGAAAGTTTCTTTCCGTTTTAGTAGTGAATTTGTTTAGCTTTAGAAAAAAAAGCCCGAAACCGTGATGGCTATTATTAACATGTATTTCAAATTATATTAAAATTGCATTCTACTATGTATTTTAGAAACATCAGAATATGTAGCAAAAATGGAAATAAAACAAACAAAAAAATACAAGCCTTTTGCCTGCTTCACCTCAAGAGTACTGTGGGAATCTATTTTGTGGAAAATTAAATTCTAGTGCAACTATAGAGCAATATTGATTTTGTCGGGCTTATGAATATAAAGAGAAGCCAATAAAACGGGAAATTAAAATGTAGAGTATTTAATTACAAATATATTGAAAATTTTATATGGAAAATAAATATGAAAAATACTATATATTATTTCTTTCATTTTCATTCAACATATATTATTCAGTATGTTCATTTATTCCAGGTGCAGATTCAGCAGGGGGAGAAGTGGGCGCTCACCCCCACCCCCAAAGCAGAGGAGGCGCTGCCACACCCACTTTCGAAAATATAAAAAATAAAAAAGAATTTTAAATGTCCATATTGCATAATTTATTATAAGACAGATAGATGCTAAATAACCAGACTTATGTTTTTAATTTATTATTTGATTATATGCTGTTGTTAAAAACTAAGGTTTAGCTTATTCTAGGTCCTAGCAGTTTCTTTTCTTCTGTAAAGCACTTATGTAATTTACACTTTATAAATCCAGGATATTAAGTAGTGTCATTATAAGTTATATTTTATATTTTCGAATGTATTAACAGTTTCCAAAATGGTATATCAAGTTTATAGAGGCGTTTGCCATAAGTGCGAAACAAAAACGCAAATGTTATAGAATGGTGTCGACAAAATTAATAAAATGTATTTGCATTCATTATTAAACTACCTTTCAATAATAATTAAAATGTAGATACTGTAACGAAAAAATCTGAGGCTCACTATAACATCTTGTATTTATCATTGCCCAGTAAATAGGCCTATAGGGAAATTTTGACAAAACAAAATGTATTTGCTTTCTTTTATTGAACCGTCTGAATTCGTTTGGATAAATGCTAAATGCAAAGCTTCCAGGACGCTTTTCCCCCTAGAACCCTCACAGGGCGCTTGGCGGCCA
>NW_022688095.1:37370-40096 GCF_011630105.1 Anneissia japonica | reverse complement strand
CCCCCTCTGTTCAAATTCATAAATCTCCATTTAATTTAACACGTTAACTGCCAGACCTTTTTTAAGGTTCCTTCCAGTGTGCCAAAAGAAGTTTACATGTGCAAACATACTTTTTTGACATTTCATCTAGTCATATATCATCAACATGATTTGTCTTATAAATTGGCGGGAAAATATTAGGGTGCGAGCATGCTTGTTGGTGGCACTGTGATAGCACTTTTTATTGACTATGCCAAGTGTTATTTATCTCGTCCGCTCTTTGCATGGGTTAGTATATGCTTAAAGGGCGCCTCCACTTGTGCCGCTTGAGTGTACTGCCGGCAACATAACACAACAAACATACATACATCATTTTTACGTTATCGTCTAGACGTGTATCTTCCCAGAACTACCAGCCGTTGAGTCTGTGGTTCTAAAATTTATAACAAAAAAGCTAAAAACGTAGAATGTCACGCTGATTTTGACGAGTATACTCGTCGCTGGCGCCCTCAGTGTGATAAGCATTAATAAAAATACATATCGCAACAAATGTTAAAGTGAAACGTGTCTCAAAGTCGACTTTTAACATTTGCGTTGTTTCTGGAAAATAACACCAAGTGATATGTGTAATATTAATAATATAAACTATAATATTATAGTAGGCCTATAATAGTATGGTGCAGCACAGTATTACAAGTAATTGTTGGTAAACTAATGTTTTGTGTTTATAAAAACACTATAGCCTATAAGCCTAGGCCTATTTCGTAAATACATTGTTCCAGATTCTTGGCACCTTCGACGCGCCATATACCAGTGGTGGCGCCAGCGGGGGGGGGGGGGGCGACCGAAATGCATAACAAAACTAGCGCGACCGAAAATGATTGGATACCCCAAACAAGGCTCCACTTATCACATTTACAGGATCGACTGTAGTCGTAGGCCTCCACACAGGCTCTAGGTCAGGATCAACTGTATTTGTCAGGCTTCAGAAAATCTCACTGCTCTTAGCTAGCGAGAAAACCCTAATTACTAATTATACCTATATAACAGTTGTGTATACCTGACCCACTAAAATTATCTTGTATATATTCATCTGTAGCCTCAGCCCTTTTAAATTCTCTTCACTCGGTGACTCCCCTCGAAACATCTTTCTCTCACCAACTTCAAAATTAGTACGTACTCCGCTTAGGATTATTCCATTCCGCGAATAGGGTTGTTACAGGCATCATAAAATACCCAGCAGGCACAAAACGTTAATTCAACGTTGAAGCAACGTTGAAATGTAGTTGAAACGTTGAAATCATGTTCACAACATATACTCAACATTGAATCAACATTGGAAATATGTTGTGTATTTAACCCAAGTCTCGGCTGATAATTTAACATTAATTCAACGTTGGATTTATGTTAAAATTTGGTTGATAATTTAACAATTACAGTACCAACATGTATTCAACATCTTTTAAACGTCAAGTTAATATATAGTTTGCATTTCAATGTAGAATCAACGTTGAAAATGTGTTACGTTTTTCAACCAAAAACCTATTGCTTTTTCAACATTTTTTCTACGTTAAATGAACGTTGAAAATATGTTGAGATTTTAATGTTACATTAACTACGTAAGTTCAACATCAAGTTAAAATATAGTTTGCATTTCAGTGTAGAATCAACGTTGAAAATGTGTTACGTTTTTCAACCAAACTCCTATTGTGTATTGAACGTTTTTTCAATGTTAAATACGCGTTGCAAATATGTTGAGATTTTAAAGTTACAGTATCAACACAAGTTCAAGGTTTTTTCAATGTGAATTTAAAATATAGTTTTTTATATAACTTTATTTCAACATTGGATCCACTTTGAAATCTGGTTGAGATTTTACAAACAATTACAATGTTTATTTAACATTTTTCAAACGATAAACCCTAAACATAATTTTTATTTCAATGTAGAATCAACATTTAAAATGTGTTGTGTATTTTTTTTAATGTATCCATTACATACTTAACGTTATTTCAACAATAAATAAACGTTCAAAAATGGTTTAGATATTGAAATTACATTAACAACATTAGTTCAACATCTTTTTAATGGTTAAAATATAGTTTGTATTTTACATATAATCAATGTTTAAACTATGTTGTGTTTTTCTGCCAAAAGTTTATTCAACGTTTTTTCTACGTTAAAAATATGTTGAGATTTTAATGTTATAGTAACAACGTAAGTTTAACATTTTTACAATATCAAGTTAAATTATAGTTTGCATTGTAACGTTAAATGTTAATGTAACACTGTTAAATTATATAATAATCATCAAAGAAAGGTAAATACAGTGTTAGAATAAAGGACATAATAGTACATCGTGTTAACGGCTATCTTGATTTATATTATATGCAATTATTTGTTTCTAGCCGTAATTATTGTGTAATGGAGTGTATCTGGTGGTATTTGAATCTGTTCAATCATGAAGCCTCCGTGGTCTAATGGTAATGACGCTCGCCTTGACAGCAAGAGGTCGCAGGTTCGAGTCCCCCCAAAGGCATTTTATTACACAATTTATTCATTTATTTACAGGACTGCATTCGTTGAGAGCTATGCTACACGATGTATTATTATTATGTCCTTTATTCTAACACTGTATTTACCTTTCTTTGATGACTAATATATATATAATTTAATAGTGTTAACGGCTATCTTGATTTATATTATATGCAACTATTTGTTTCTAGCCGTACCTATTGTGTAATGGA
>NW_022688095.1:14630-37219 GCF_011630105.1 Anneissia japonica | reverse complement strand
TCCGCTTCTACTATTTAAAATCACATCATTAAGACTGATCTAAATTGATTTAAATGTATTACATATTAACGTACATTGTAGTCGATCTATAGCAAACATTTTAAGTTATTGGGCAACCCCTTTCTCTCTTAAATTAGAATGAATTAAGTTATATAGTTAAGTAACACAAACTGGCGTTAAAACAAACCTATGAAAACTTTAATAAATACTTTTTATCTAAACTTTCTAATTTCGCCTCGGAATGTTATTGTCGCAGTACTTAAAGCAATAAATCAATGTTGCTATCAGAATTATCTTCTTCATTCTCATATGCAACCTAACTCCGGAGTCTCTGCAACATTAGCTTGAAATTGGGGGTTACATTCATGTTCGTCTTATGTGCGGATCGTCCGTAAATCTGGTTTTCTACTAAGCGAATTTATTCACGCGAATCCAAAGCGTCGGCTTATGCACATGCGCATTCACATTCCTATCGGAGTTTTTGAGAAGCGAAAAAATGCGCAACCAATCAGAGCTCAGGAAGCGAGCCGACTCTTTGATTCGCGCGAATAAATTCGCTTAGTGAAAAACCAGCTTAACACGCGAACTTACTACTGCAATGAAGCAACTAAATGTTCAATATCAATGAAAGCAATTTTAAATATGGGATAATACGATTTTGGTGGTGAAGATTTAAAAACTCATAAAATGGTATTATTTGGAAGATTACCCTTGCATTTGGCTCCATTTATCCAGCTAGACGCAGTATACAGGACCACAAAAATTAGGAATTCCGACCATGAAACAAGGAGTCGTCTTATACGCCAGACATACAAATATCAACCAAAAATCTTCTAAAACTCGGGGGTCGTCTTATACACGGGTCACCTTATAGGACCTACGCGAGTGTATACGGTTCCCGTCACATTTTAAACGGTTGGTTGTAACAATAAACTCGCAAGACTGCTCGCGACTACTAGATTCTACAAGTGCGTGGTTGGCTGGGTTGTTTTGGTCGGAAAGGAGAAATTTTCTCTGTGAATTTATTCTCGAACGAGATAAAGAAAGCTCCCTAATGACTCAAGCTACTTTATACCGTTTTTATATTTTTAATAAAACCAATTTCTTCTAATTTCAAATACGTTTCCCCCTGATTTTATGATAATTCGTTATCACGCAAGTGCTAAATGCGTGACACATTTATGACCTCGCATGTGTTTCTGCAAAATGTGTTTCATCCAATATCACTTTCAAGTGATGCGTGACGGTTGGTAACTATGGCATAGATAACTGCCGGGCCCTAGGTAAAATTGGTAAAAATGCACCTGATCGGACATAGAGACAGAGCCTCTAGTGGGGTCTACTCAGGCGAAACTCTGAATGCTTATACGTTCTGAGGTTTTAAGAATATTGAGAACAAACTATGGTCATTCATGTTATCGTTTAGGGCCTATTAAGCATTTCATGAATCTATGATATATTATAATATTGAAAACATCATCAATAGAACATATAGGTGGAATTGTGTCCAACCCGTCGTGAAAATGTACTGAATACTCAGTACATGTGAAAAACAAAAATAGTACTCGCTGCTTACTTTGGCTCGAATTCACCCCTGGCCATCAGGTGCAAGCTCGGTGGTCTAAAGGCATGATGCCAGGCTAGTGATCTGGAGAATGTGGGTTCGAGTCCCACTGGAGAAAAACTTGCAAATATATTTTGCAAGTGTTTTCACACGCACTGAGTATTCAGTACATTTGCAAGACAGGTTGGGCAAAATTACAAATATAGGCCCCCTAATTGATTCTCATGGCGCAAATCCAGGTATTGTATATTCCATCACGATAATAACAATTACCATCCAATAATAGAACAGTCATCGACCTACCTGCAGTGAAGTTAATCTAAAATGTATTCATGAAGTTATGATGATCTGAAGTGTTTAAAAACGTACACAATAATAGTTGAACCAACCTTAAAATTCCACAAATACAAATGTGCGTGACGATATTTTATTGCTTTAGAAATGTACAGATTTCAAAAAGTGTATTAGTGAATCACGCACTGAGTATTCAGTACATTTTCACGACAGGTTGGCAAAATACATATAGGCCCCAAATTGATTCTCCTGACGCAAATCCAGGTATTGTCTATTCCATCACGATGATAACAATTACCATTCAATAATAGTCATCGACCTACTTGCAGTAAACTGAATCTAAAAAGTATTCATGAAGCTATGATGATCTGAAGTGTTTGAAAACGTACACAATAATAGTTGAACCAACTTTAAAATACTGTACCACAAACACAAAATGTGCGTGACGATATTGCATTGCTTTAGAGATATGATTTCAAAAAGTATATTAGTCCATCGTATACGTAAGGGCTTGTATTGTTGTTTTTTTTTTACTTGCAGCGTTTGGGAAATAGGTAGGCCTAATAGGTAAATTGTAATCAATATAATCAATAACTATAACCTCTAAAACCTAATATTATTGAAGGGTCCTTTTAAAGTTTGAATAGGATTTTTTTTAAAGTTAATTTTTTAGATCATTATACCTATTGAATGAGCCCCCAATATCCCCGGGCCCCAGTGCTGTGCACTGACTGCACTGCCCATACCTACGCCACTGGACCTGAGTATTATTAGTGGTTACATAACGTTTGCTATGCACTGTATCATGTGCTATAGAAGTGGAAGACCATAATGTATTGGGAATGTACCGTACCTCTCTCCTGGTAGGGCCTACAGTACAATCAGTTTAAAAGTGTAAGATATAGGATAGTGTGGATTTTTAAACATTTTTCTAATGGTAATGTTCAAAATAATTGTCACGAAAAGTAAGTATGATTGATGGAAAAAATTTTATTTTGAATTCTCACCCTGACCTTCGCTTGGGCGAAGTGGGCGAAGGTCTGGATCCGCGTCTAGTTAGCATGAATTTTGTAAGCCAGGACCCATAGTGTTTTGTTACGTTTCTTCACAGAGGGGGGGGGGGAACGAACCCCCACTCCATGAACCCCATGGATCCGCCACTGTGATTAGAATCAAATATAGAATTTAAGCTAACAAAAACAACACATCCAAAACAAGTCTGTTATATTAGGCCTGTATTGAAAAAAAAATGTAAATTGAAAAATTCGGCCAAATATAGTTTGGCCGTGACTTTTCAAACGTTACGGCCAGGCAAATTTTTATACGGCCAGATTTGAGGAATCTGGCCGTCAAAAAGGCCAAATGGCAACCCTGGTAACGTCTCGTACTGTATCTATTGTCGTGACGTCATGGCTCGCTGGCTCACACTTGCGATGTCTCGCACTTGTGATCAAATAACACGCTGGCTCGCACTTTGGCAACACTCTTTGGCAGTCAACTCGCCCCTAGAAAACCCGCCCTTGGAAACTTGCCCCATAAAAAATGTACACTTCCTAAACCATGCAGTCTTCAAAATAAAAATTGTAACTTTTGGTAATCAACTACAATTTCCACATACATAGAAATTTTTGAAACTCTATTAAAAAAAACCTAAACCATAATTCACCACTATAGACACTTTTTGACAAAAATGAAAAATTACGACTTTGTTACCCAATGAGAAGTGTTCTAATATAGACAATGGGTCATGTCTCATATTATTTGTTATATTTTTATTATTCATTATTTTCACTTGACTCGGATAAATAATTTTGTTCGAAGAACATTTATATGCAGTACTTCGCAGCACTTCACTTGCAATTTGCAATTTCTAGTTTAGTATCTGTATATATTTGAAGAAGAAATATGTGGTAGACACCATTAAAAATAATAACTGATGCCTAGTTGTTGTTGTCAAGTGCAAGTGGATTAATTCATTCATTAAACAACATTTATTTCCGTAAATGTTAAACAATATTTATAGTAAATCATTATTATAACAAGAATATAATATTCTTGTTATGTAAATAAATTAATAATATGAAAAACGATTAACTAGGATCTTTAATGGCAGATAAAAATATCTTTTCACGTAGGATACTCACAGAAACAACATAATTTAAATAAAAATATTAAAAAGGAAAATTATACGCCATGCTTAAAATATTGGAACCACGCTTCAAAAAAATATTATTGCAAATGCAAGGTCAGTAAACAGATTTAGCGTGTCACTTGCTATGTACTAAAATAGCAATTGTTTGTATCCACCCTTTAGAATTTTGTGCACCACCCTTAAAATTTTGAGGACATTTTCTGAAATTTCACCATTCTTTAAAAATCCTGGTGAAAGGGTTGCCATGGGGAACATAAAACAATGAAGAGGGTAAAAACAGTTCCATAATAAACATACTGTCCCTAAAGGTAAAATTTGACAATGTTAAGGAGAACCTCAGACGACAAAAGAATTCCCCTTTAAATATGTCTTAAATGTAGTATAGTATCCGACCACAAGCAATCAAGACAAGACTAGACAAGAACGACTCGCTCGACACGAAAATTTTAGTTTATTATTAGTTTATTTACAAACATTCAAATACCTCTGACCGCAAGCAATCAAGGAAAGACTAGACAAGAACGACTCGCTCGACACGAAAATTTTAGTTTATTATTAGTTTATTTACAAACATTCAAATACCTCTGACGGCAAGCAATCAAGGAAAGACTAGACAAGAACAAACCCGCGCGACACGAAAAGTTTAGTGTATTATACAAACGTTGAGACCGCTACACAACGGCCTTTGCTTCGAGATTTGAGCATGAAGGCAAGGCAAAAGCAGCTTTCTTAGCTACGTTTTTTGTCCGCTGATCACTTAAAAAACGTATTTCATTCTTATTTTAACACTGAAAAACAACTACTGTAAAATGTTTAGCCCATAAATATGATGTGTGTGAAGAAAACATAAAAAATATTTTAATTTGGACCTTCAAAAAGCAGTTAAAAAGAAATGGCTCTGAAATTTTAGGGGGGGGGGCTTAAGCCTGTTTAGCGCCCCCCTCCCCTCTAAGTCCGCCCCTGATTAGGCGTATCCACCGTAATCGCCGATGCGTAGCCACCAGGGTGTAAAAATCGTATCCTGTGGTGGATGCAGGATTTTGAGGTAGGGGGTTGCGTGAAAGTCCTCAGTCCAAATGGTGGGGCGAGAAATTTTAAGAATATGGACCAATTGGTTTTCAGAAATTGCACTCTTATATATATTAAAAATCTTACAATTCCTATATTTTCATAATGATAAAATTAACAATTAACAAAACAACAATTATATTTCTCATTACAGTATAAGGGGGTACGATCGCACCGTCTGCACCCCCTCTATTTAAAGACTCGCGTATGGATGGGAAACATACAATTAATACCTGAAGGATTGGATAGAATGTTTGGTGTTGATTATTGTGCAAGGAATGTTCTGCACTTTTGTGAAGGTGTCAAGATGGACAAATCCATTATACGACTTTACGTACTGAAGATATATGGAGTAGGCTAAAGGGGTATCCACATGTTATAGATTACATATTGATATGTTACAAGTGTCTATCAAGTAATCACTTTATTAATATATAAATTCATCAAAATTTGTAACATAATCGTGGCCAATGGCCAAATTGCAAGTTACAATTACAGATCAAACAATAAAAATAAAAAAAACCCAGTTAATTAAAATCGAAATTGCAAGTTACAAAAAGAGATCAACAATAAAAAAAAACCCCCAAAAACACAGTCAATTAAAATCGAAAACAAGACTCCACATAAAAAAAGAGAATCATGAATTCGTTCTGAGAGGATCCCATAAGCTGTTTTCTAACTGTGGTTAATCAAGAAATATTTCCCAAATTTATGTGAGTTTCATTTACAATCTCAGTTATATCAGTACGCAAACTCGTATAATGGATTTGTCCATCTTGACTCTTTTCACAGCAGTGGAAAACCTTCCGTTTTCTTACAGGAACGGATCATTGTGTCAAAATCAGCGGCGTAGCTGGGGGAGAACGGGCCTCCGGTGCAATCTTCGAAAGCTCTAAGGTTTCATATTTCCAGGAGTCGTATTTTGAATTTAAAGAATAAAGTTCAAGTAGGTACTGATTATACACACTTGTTTATCAGTGGCACTCGCGATAACTGTGGTGCATTCAAAAACATATACACTACGTAAAAAATGTACATTGAAATACAGTAAAACGCAGTAGGAGACCAGCAAAGGTCCACACTTCACATTAAATTATAAATACGGTATATTAAATACGATAAAATTCAGTTAATAATAGACACTAAACTATTAAATTCCAGTACAAGACAATGAAAGAAATATAGTTAATATTATACAAAATTACGATACATTTATTAAAATAATATTTAAAACATTCATTATTCTCCCTATAATTTAAAATAATTTAATATAGTTACCGGTATTATAAGAGTTAGGGTCATCATTCGCATTTGCTAAAGTTTACCCCTTTTTTAATGACCTCTTTAGGTATAAGTCTTTCAGGAAATAATTATCTAGTAGCAATGTGGGGTATATACCGTATAAATAAAAGTTATAAACACAAATGGGTTGTTTATTCTTAGCAGACCATGTTATGTCAAACTATATGATTGCAGTCTCTAGAGGCAATTCAAAATTACCAACGGCTAAAGTTTGTCAAAAGTCTTACTGGATAAAGATAATATCTACGCATACCACGAACATAGAAATGAAATAAACACCGGCGTAGCTGAGGAAAACAGGCCCCGTTGGTAAGTTTGAATTGCCTCCAGAGACTGCAATTCTAGTTTGACATAACATCGTCTGCAAAGAATAAACAACAATTCTTTTGCATTTGCTAGCTCGTTGTTGTATATAGAAAAAAGTTTTGGCCCTGGTTAACTCCTTCTGTCACTCAAAGAAACCAGTATCTATGTCCCAAACCAAACCATACTTTTAACATTACCAGTTATTTTAGGTCATCCACACTTTACCTCTTATACCAGTCTTGCTGTTAGTAATTTGTCATATCACACAGTATCAAATGCTTTATGGAAGGTATATGATTCATACCGATTCACGTTTTCAGAAAATTCATTGTAAAATCTTATTTTTCTACCCCCTATTTCATAGTCATGCTCAGTAACAAATGATAATCGGAACCCTCGTCGCTACAAGGGCGTCGGAAGCGATCTGGCTGGTCCGGTTTTGGCCGGACCAATAATTTACAACTCAATATCGTTTGTAAGCCAATTGTAGGCCTACTTTCTCTGACGCAATTACCTCTTTTATTTTCTTTTTTTTGAATAAAATTAAATAACATGACTTCAAGCAACAAACAAACCAGTCAACTTCGTCTAAACGTAGTAGTACCCACCCTAAGCTGTTTTAATTATAGTTTGTTGTAACCTGGATGTTCTCTTGGTGACGATAGCGGTCCCTTTGAAGTTGCTGAAAAACGCAGCAACTTGTCGAAATTTACCACGTGTTTGGAAAAGGAAGCGTGGTGTGCGGAGGAAAAGACGACTTTATATAGAACAAATTTGAAATTATTTCATTTTGTACTGTAGTTAAGTATCAATAACTTAGGCCAATCATGATTTGATTCAGCACGCAAATAATAATCTTTCGGCCCCAAAAGCTAGACTCAGAAATACCGGGATGGTGTCCGGCGGGGGATAGTTTTAGATTTAGATAACTAGAAGATTAAATTAGTTAAAATATTTCACTTGCTCTAGCAATCTTTATTCAGGCCCCGAAACCTCGACTCAAAAATACCAGGGGTGGTGGCCGGTGGGGAATAATTTTTCCTCAAAAACATTCATAGGCCTAAATTAAGGTTATTTTTTTTTTTTTTAATTCTAAACCATCCCTGTGAACAAAACTATTAGAAAAATCCAGAGATTGGTATAATTTTATCTGTTTTAAATTTAATATAAAAGCCCAGTGGAAGTAAAAACTTTACCATAGACATGTTAACATTTTTAGGTCTTCATGCATGATTTGAGACTCATGGTAGGAGAAGCCCATTGTTAACATAGAGGCAAACACAGCTAAATTTAGGTTATTGCAATACGTCTACGGTATAATAATAATCAATAGGCCTATCTATATAACGCCTAATGTTAATAACATCAGGCGCTATGGCCTATTAGGTTTTATCGTCCATTCGTAAGCCTACTTATTTCACTTGATAATAAACAGCTAGTGAAATGAGGAATAGTGCTCATAAAAATACATTTCGATTGTCCTGCAAATAATTCAAGTCATATAGGACTCTATATATGACGCCAAGTTCTGTCTCTGTTTTATTTTGAGCATTGTGTTTCGTCAATAGCTTTTTTTTTTTTCATATTAGCATCACCCCGACATTTGTGCCGCCAAGTTCCATCTCTGTAAATCGTTGTGTTCATTGAGATTCGTTAATGGCATTTTTACTTTACAGGGAATAAAAAGTTGGTGTATCAATAGACAGTGCTCATAAAATTACATTTCGCTAGTCCTACATGCGTACTGTGAACTTGCGGAAAACTGCTTTTGACTGACGACTGTTAAACTGATGACAGGTCCACACAGAAACTCCACGCTACCCAGTTGGGTCATGACCACTGGTGTAGGCCAAGTACAATTATTTACCGTACCCGGTATTGTTAACGAACACTCCGTGAAATCGTTTTGAAACAGCTTAAAAGTGGGTATCGTCGGATCTGGCCGGACCAATAAATATTGCTTCCAACGCGCCTGCGCTATATCAAGAGGAGCATATGCGGTCTCAACAGCTAGTTCTAACCTAATGAAGAAGATTGGTAGCACGTAAAATTGGACTATAATTACTCCTCTGTGGGGAATAATTTTTCCTCAAAAACTTTCATAGGCCTAAATTAAGGTTATTATTATTATTTTTTTTTAATTCTAAACCGTCCCTGTGAACAAAACTATTAGAAAAATCCAGAGATTGGTATAATTTTATCTGTTTTAAATTTAACATAAAAGCCCAGTGGAAGTAAAAACTTTACCATAGACATGTTAACATTTTAAGGTCCTCATGCATGATTTGAGACTCATGGTAGGAGAAGCCCATTGTTAACATAGAGGTAAACACAGCTAAATTTAGGTTATTGCAATACGTCTACGGTATAATAATAATCAATAGGCCTATCTATATAACGCCTAATGTTAATAACATCAGGCGCTATGGCGTATTAGGTTTATTGTACATTCGTAAGCCTACTTATTTCACTTGATAATAAACAGCTAGTGAAATGAGGAATAGTGCTCATAAAAATACATTTCGATTGTCCTGCAAATAATTCAAGTCATATAGGACTCTATATATGACGCCAAGTTCTATCTCTGTTTTGTTCTGAGCATTGTCTTTCGTCAATAGCTTTTTTTTTTTTTCATATTAGCATCACCCCGACATTTGTGCCGCCAAGTTCCATCTCTGTAAATCGTTGTGTTCATTGAGATTCGTTAATGGCATTTTTACTTTACAGGGAATAAAAAGTTGGTGTATCAATAGACAGTGCTCATAAAATTACATTTCGCTAGTCCTACATGCGTACTGTGAACTTGCGAAAAACTGCTTTTGACTGACGACTGTTAAACTGATGACAGGTCCACACAGAAACTTCCCGCTACCCAGTTGGGTCATGACCACTGGTGTAGGCCATGTACAATTTAAAAGTAGTTCCCTATAATTTCAAATTGCAAATAGACCTATCTTAGCGAAAAGAGTTCCCCCAGATGTAAAATGATTGCTTTCAACTCGGCTGAGATTATATTTGGCCCGTCAGATCAACTCGATAATTTGGCCCTTTAAACAAATTAAGAACCAGGGACAAATATTATATCCGGAAACTCGTGTATATAAACATTGCCATTTTTAAAATATTGTATTGCATAAATTTTGTAGGCCTACTCGTGTGTCCATTTAACAAAGAAGCATCTCGTTATTATTGTATTACTTAATTACAGGCCATAATAACCTGTCACACTCACAATGATTAGTTTAAATTCCATTTATCAGTGATATGGAAGTCTCAGGAGGGACTACACAATTGCAATAAAGAAATCTTGAAATAATTTATTTTTCTGCGTTATTTGTCAAACGTAAGAGAAGAGCTTGTATTTTAAGTGTGTAGAAATACGTTACCAATCGTTTCGCATCGTGCGGGACGGTCCCGCATTTCAAAGTGGTTTTGGTTGAAACACGCATTTTGCAGAAACACACGCGTCGATCATAAATTTGTCACGCATTTAGCGTTGGTCTATGCGCCGCGAGCACCCCTACTAGGGATGGATACGTGCGCCTAACAAAATGACATTATTATATTATTATTATGCGTGATAACAAATTACCATGAATTAAGAATTAGAAGAAATTGGTTTGATTAAAAAGTGCTTTATAAATTGAAATACTTAGTTCACTGACGCGTTACTAACAATTGATCAGTATGCCTCATTTTTTGTTTGTTTTAAGTAATGAAATGTTTTTGTACATAGTTCAGGTGCTCAAATTAAACATAATGTACATTAAAAAATATTTTTGTTTATTTACCGTACCCGGTATTGTTAACGAACACTCCGTGAAATCGTTTTGAAACAGCTTAAAAGTGGGTATCGTCGGATCTGGCCGGACCAATAAATATTGCTTCCAACGCGCCTGCGCTATATCAAGAGGAGCATATGCGGTCTCAACAGCTAGTTCTAACCTAATGAAGAAGATTGGTAGCACGTAAAATTGGACTATAATTACTCCTCTGTGGGGAATAATTTTTCCTCAAAAACTTTCATAAGCCTAAATTAAGGTTATTATTATTATTTTTTTTAAATTCTAAACCGTCCCTGTGAACAAAACTATTAGAAAAATCCAGAGATTGGTATAATTTTATCTGTTTTAAATTTAACATAAAAGCCCAGTGGAAGTAAAAACTTTACCATAGCCATGTTAACATTTTAAGGTCCTCATGCATGATTTGAGACTCATGGTAGGAGAAGCCCATTGTTAACATAGAGGTAAACACAGCTAAATTTAGGTTATTGCAATACGTCTACGGTATAATAATAATGAATAGGCCTATCTATATAACGCCTAATTTTAATAACATCAGGCGCTATGGCGTATTAGGTTTTATTGTACATTCGTAAGCCTACTTATTTCACTTGATAATAAACAGCTAGTGAAATGAGGAATAGTGCTCATAAAAATACATTTCGATTGTCCTGCAAATAATTCAAGTCATATAGGACTCTATATATGACGCCAAGTTCTATCTCTGTTTTGTTCTGTGCATTGTGTTTCGTCAATAGCTTTTTTTTTTTTTTCATATTAGCATCACCCCGACATTTGTGCCGCCAAGTTCCATCTCTGTAAATCGTTGTGTTATTGAGATTCGTTAATGGCATTTTTACTTTACAGGGAATAAAAAGTTGGTGTATCAATAGACAGTGCTCATAAATTTACATTTCGCTAGTCCTACATGCGTACTGTGAACTGGCGGAAAACTGCTTTTGACTGACGACTGTTAAACTGATGACAGGTCCACACAGAAACTTCCCGCTACCCAGTTGGGTCATGACCACTGGTGTAGGCCAAGTACAATTTAAAAGTAGTTCCCTATAATTTCAAATTGCAAATAGACCTATCTTAGCGAAAAGAGTTCCCCCAGATGTAAAACGATTGCTTTCAACTCGGCTGAGATTATATTTGGCCTGGCAGATCAACTCGATAATTTGGCTCTTTAAACAAATTAAGAACCAGGGACAAATATTATATCCGGAAACTCGTGTATATAAACATCGCCATTTTTAAAATATTGTATTGCATAAATTTTGTAGGCCTACTCGTGTGTCTATTTAGCAAAGAAGCATCTCGTTATTATTGTTATTACTTAATTACAGGCCATAATAACCTGTCACACTCACAATGATCAGTTTAAATTCCATTTATGAGTGATATGGAAGTCTCAGGAGGGACTACACAATTGCAATAAAGAAATCTTGAAATAATTTATTTTTCTGCGTTATTTGTCAAACCTAAGAGAAGAGCTTGTATTTTAAGTGGGTAGAAATACGTTACCAATCGTTTCGCATCGTGCGGGACGGTCCCGCGTTTCAAAGTGGTTTTGGTTGAAACACGCATTTTGCAGAAACACACGCGTCGATCATAAATTTGTCACGCATTTAGCGCCGCGAGCACCCCTATTAGGGATGGATACGTGCGCCTAACAAAATGACATTATTATTATTATTATTATTATGCGTGATAACAAATTACCATGAATCAAGAATTAGAAGAAATTGGTTTGATTAAAAAGTGCTTTATAAATTGAAATACTTAATTCACTGACGCGTTACTAACAATTGATCAGTATGCCTCATTTTTTGTTTGTTTTAAGTAATGAAATGTTTTTGTACATAGTTCAGGTGCTCAAATTAAACATAATGTACATTAAAAAAATATTTTTGTTTATTTACCGTACCCGGTATTGTTAACGAACACTCCATGAAATCGTTTTGAAACAGCTTAAAAGTGGGTATCGTCGGATCTGGCCGGACCAATAAATATTGCTTCCAACGCGCCTGCGCTATATCAAGAGGAGCATATGCGGTCTCAACAGCTAGTTCTAAACTAATGAAGAAGATTGGTAGCACGTAAAATTGGACTATAATTACTCCTCTAAAAACCTAAATTTTATTGAGGGGCCCGCTGGCTGTTTTACATTAGAACTACAGGCTGGGACAAAAGAATCGTTGTGCCTGTATGGGGACATGAGGAAGCTTTAAACATTATACGCAGAGGTTTGGCGACAAAGTGGTGAAGAACCTCAAGAGTGTAGACGTTCAAAGACTACCTGGGGCGGATGCAGGATTTAGCGGTACGTGGAAGTCCTCAGCTCAAATGGTGGGGCTGAGGTGAGAAATTTTAAGAATATGGACCAATGGTTCTCAGAAATTGCACTCTTTACATTAAAAATTTTACCGGTACTATATTTTCATAATGATAAAATTGATAATTAACAATACAATACAACAATTATATTTCTCAATATAATTTAGGGGGTGCCATCGCACCTTTTTGCATCCGCCCCAGGTATCCACCAAAGCAACCAAAACGTAGCCACCGTATCCACCAGAGTGTATTCACCGATACGTATACTGTAATAGGAGTCGTTACTTCGGCCTGTTTTAATGCGCCGCTGCAGGGCTAATTATCCACCACACAGGATAACAAAATAATAAACTAATCCAGCCTACCACACAGGCTCCACTTATCACATTCACAGGATTGACTTAGTAGTTTCGAAGGCCTACCACACAAGGTTCTACCAAGGCAGGATCAACTGCATTCGTCAGACTTCAGAAAATCTCACTGCTCTTAGCCATAGGCGTACACTCACCCCCCCCCCCCCCTCCAATGAAAAATACTTTTCTACGCCACTGCTCTTAGCTAGCGAGAACCCTAATCACTAATTACACTTATATAACAATTGTGTATTACCTGACCCACTAAATTATTTCGTATTTTACTTCTTCTGTAGCTTCTGCCCTTATAAATTCTCTTAACTCGGTGACTCCTCTCGATTCGTCTTTCTCTCACCAACTTCAAAAGTAGTATGTACTCCGCTTAGGGTTATTTCATTCCTCGAAAAGGGGTGTGAACCTATTCCATTATGGAATAGGGGTGTGGTAGATTCTATCATTAAATTTGCTACAGTATCATACGGTTAAACGCCCCCTAAGGAGGAAAGTCTATTGGGGAGGAATGTAGTGCCGCTGAACTGGTGATTGGTTGCACGTCCAGTGTGACCATTGCTTGGGTATTTACCCAAGATCTTGGGTATTTTGACTTGGTCTTGGGTTCTTGGGTATTCCGTTCAAATCCTTGGTTATTTTATTTTTACTAAGAAAATTAAATATTTTTGTCATAGAGGAAGAATTAAAAAGTAACAAAGTATATGTCAGTCCATTCAAGTAAGCAAAACTCAACGAAGTGCACATAACATTGTTAATTGAATGTTAATTGCTATAAACATGGGTTCAGAATTGTTTATTTCTGATTTGCGTTGCCATTGATCTTACCTAATTAATGCATTACATAATAAAACTTGAACACTGATCTACTGATAACACTGGCAGACTGAGGGCGTATTTTTCTATCTGTATTATCACCTCATGAATATTAATTTTAATAATTAACACAAACAATTATAATAAAAAATGGTTTATAAATTGAACTAAAAGGGAAACTATACATGCGAAAAACACATTTTTTTTTTTCAAATTTTAATGCATTTTCAGGAAGCTTGAGTAATTTTGAGCAATATTTGCTGAATCTTGGGAAATTTCGTCCCAGACATTGGGTATATCAAAAATTGTGAGTGGTCACGCTGTGCACGTCATCTCTGCGTAGTCGGCAACTCGGAAAGGATACCTGAAGTAATACTCTATACAAAGACATCGAATATTAAATACTACGATACGAGGACGGTGCCGTAGGAGCCAAAAATGTAAGATATGCCTTCCTATGCAACTTCATCTTGTGGGTAAAGCCGGGCACTCACTGCGTTGTACGACCGTCGCACGACGAATCCACGTGCTTCCGGCGAGGAATAGACGACGCAACGCCTTCTGCTGATTATCAGTGGCAGTGTCTGAATCCTCATTAAAAGAGAACTAGCAAAATGATTTTTTGTTCTAGATTGGATATTTGATATGTCATTAATAATAGAATCAACCTTAAAATCGTTCTTTGGCTATTTTTTATGAAGTTATAGACGATTATATACGATTTTACCATGACGTCACTGGCGAAAAAGTAACGAAAGACCGTGTAAATAGTGCCGCGTAGGGTATCCATTGCGTAGGGTATCCGCCGCGTACGATCATTGCGTGCATGCTGTAACAATCACAATTTACAGCCATGGTTACAGCGTACACGCAAAGATCGTACGCAGCGGATACCCTACGCGGCGCTATTTACACGATCTTTTGTTACTCTTTCGCCAGTGACGTCATAGTAAAATTGTATATAATTGCCTATAACTTCATTAAAAAAAGGCCAAAAAACGATTTTAAGGTTGATTCTATTATTAATGGCATATCAAAAATCCTCTCTAGAACAAAAAATCATTTTGCTAGTTCTCTTTTAAAAGAGTGATCCATTGGGTCCGCGCGCGTAATGTGTTGGTCGCAAAATACGCGGGCGTTATATGACGTTACGGTGGTTGGAATGTGGAGATTACAGTAAAGTATATCGCTATTACAATCACAATTATTATCATCACAATTATCGCAATCATCATCTTCAATCTCGTGTCTGTCGTCATCGCCGCTAACATTTTAGTGCCTTGTCAATTTCCAAAATTATTAAGCAGTCAATTATTTCATCATTATCGCAATCTCTGCACACATTCCGATCTCTCAACACATGGTCTATCAGAAAGCCGTTGTTTGTAACCGAAAAGGTTGAGTGACAACGGACCATTAACAAATCGAGGAAGAACGATTAAAGGGATTTCCTAAATTATGTCCTCATCACTACCACCGTGACCATCAGTATTATTGGTACAGTACATCATTATATTGTGCTATTATTATTGCTGTATTGTTCGTAAAACTTGGTTGCCATAGAATCGCTACACGTTATCACCAATTCTTTTCGGTGACGCTCATTGGTCGATCGAGTCGGATAGCGCCAGTGACAACTACGCAGTGCAACTTTGAAAACGCTTTAGCGATAGTGTAGCGATTTTGGGAAACGAATCTTTAGGAGAGGATGAAAAATACTCAGAAGAATGTGGTAAAAGCAATTTGGGTTCAATATGTACTACTACTTTATTCATATCTTCAGAAAATTATTATAGTATTTTCAATACAAGTTATATTTCCAAGGCATTAATAATTGACAGAGCATTACTCGAATTCACTGCTAACATTTTATTTTATTCTAATAACAATGGTATAACTTAACAATGATACTCAATAATAAGGAAAACTTTCAAGTCAATCAAATTAAAAATCGCCCAACCAGAAGAGTTAGCACTTGTCACACAAACACACGTTCTGTCCCACACAAAAACACATGTGATGTCCCACAACAACATACGTGTATGCGTAGGTTTACACTAGGGAGCTTTCGATTGCACGACGACGGTATGATGTAATGACGTCACTAAAAGACATCTGCGCATGCAAAAACGATAAGTTCCCTCGTCGCTTAGATTTTAGAACGTAATTTGGCCAAACGTATGTAGAGACGCCCGATAGGACAGTCACGCATGAGTAATTCCGTTATAGCGTCGCATCATGGCGCAAATCGAAAGCGCCCTATGGACGTTTCCGCTAATTGTTGCTGAAGCCCCACAAAACGGCAGTATTAAAACATACACAAACACGTGCGTTTGTGGGACAACAATCGGTTTGTGAGACATGCGCGTATTCCAAGCGGTGTTCTAATTGGTCAGTTGTTAAGTTGGATTGACACTCTGGAAAGGTCTATTATCATTTTGTGAGACAAAAGTACAGTAGTAATTCTTAAAGTAGTGACCACCAAAGCATTGTGAATATATAAAATTTATATTTATATTAGTATATTTTTTTAGTACATTACATTTAATACATAGGAATGACACTGTTACCATAGTTATGGCAAATTTCATCCTGGAATTTACATTTAATTTATAGTAAATTTCATCTATTTATAAAAAGTGTATTTCTATGTTTTATTTAGGAAAATAATCACATTAATTTTGAATATATAATTTAAGGAATGTTCCAAGTATTAAATAAATTATATCATTAAGAGTGAGACACAAGTCTGTTATTCTTATTCTTTTCTCATTTTAATTGCGGACGCTACCACAAATGAGAAAGTTAATTTAGAGATTTAGAGACAATCCGAAAAAGAAATTGATTATGGGACGTCAACTAAATTAGGTATGGCACGCACTAAGTGCAATAAATAGTGTAACCCAAAATTAGGGCCTGACACCAAGGCTAGTCTAGCTTAAGCTCATTTGCTAGCAACACATTCTCATATAAATTCCATCTTGGGTCAGACGATTTTACTAATTTCGAGGTAAGATTCAAAAAATATAAACTGGCATATGTCGTTCATCAATTAAACTAACTACATCACATCAAGGCACACAGTATCACACCAAGGCTTGTTTTGAATATATACATGTACATATAACAGAAGGATGTGTCTACATCAAATATATATTAATATTAAGTGCTGTCACTAGAAAACGTTTTAAATGGATGGAATGATATATCCGAAACATTGTAACATTTTATATTATTTATAATCAAATTTCTGAATAATTCGTTTACACAACATTGTAACATTACAGTCTATTTTACCTCTACCACCTAACAACTCTACACACTTTTTAAGAATAACGCGGCTCCTGTTTGTATCCACAATTCTTGGTTGCCGCCACATGGTAACGTCAGCTTAGTGACGATCTTCTCCCTCTCGGCTGAGAAGTATACAGGCAGGGAGATGCACTCGCTGGGGCTGTACGGATCACTCGTGTCCTTAGCTACCCAGGCTACCGTACAAGCAGGCACAGAGGACACGCTGGGGGAGTTAGGCTGGTTGCCTGTCAACATGTTTCCATCAAAGGTACAGCCCTCGAGCTGGAGTCCTCCAATCTGAAAGATTATGATATAGTTTCGAGATTCAAGTTTTGCTCTTGTAATCAATATTAAATTTATTTGTCCTGTACCAATAACATTAGATATTAAAACGTAGATTTAACATTTATTCTCTTTTAGATACTTTCCGTTAACATCTACTATATAAACAATGGTAAAAGCAAGTCTGTTATTCTTATTCTTTTCTCATTTTAATTGCGGACGCTACCACAAATGAGAAAGTTAATTTAGAGATTTAGAGACAATCCGAAAAAGAAATTGATTATGGGACGTCAACTAAATTAGGTATGGCACGCACTAAGTGCAATAAATAGTGTAACCCAAAATTAGGGCCTGACACCAAGGCTAGTCTAGCTTAAGCTCATTTGCTAGCAACACATTCTCATATAAATTCCATCTTGGGTCAGACGATTTTACTAATTTCGAGGTAAGATTCAAAAAATATAAACTGGCATATGTCGTTCATCAATTAAACTAACTACATCACATCAAGGCACACAGTATCACACCAAGGCTTGTTTTGAATATATACATGTACATATAACAGAAGGATGTGTCTACATCAAATATATATTAATATTAAGTGCTGTCACTAGAAAACGTTTTAAATGGATGGAATGATATATCCGAAACATTGTAACATTTTATATTATTTATAATCAAATTTCTGAATAATTCGTTTACACAACATTGTAACATTACAGTCTATTTTACCTCTACCACCTAACAACTCTACACACTTTTTAAGAATAACGCGGCTCCTGTTTGTATCCACAATTCTTGGTTGCCGCCACATGGTAACGTCAGCTTAGTGACGATCTTCTCCCTCTCGGCTGAGAAGTATACAGGCAGGGAGATGCACTCGCTGGGGCTGTACGGATCACTCGTGTCCTTAGCTACCCAGGCTACCGTACAAGCAGGCACAGAGGACACGCTGGGGGAGTTAGGCTGGTTGCCTGTCAACATGTTTCCATCAAAGGTACAGCCCTCGAGCTGGAGTCCTCCAATCTGAAAGATTATGATATACTTTTGAGATTCAATTTTTGCTCTTGTAAATCAATATTAAATTTATTTGTCCTGTACCAATAACATTAGATATTAAAACATAGATTTAACATTTATTCTCTTTTTAGATACTTTCCGTTAACATCTACTATATAAACAATGGTAAAAGATAAAGCTATATTAATAATTATGACAATAACAATGATATTAATAACAGCAACAATATCTATAAAATTAGTAATATCTACAGTAACATCAATGGCAGCAATACAATTACCTTTACTGATTGTTTGGTACCAGGGATTCCTCCTGCCCATTTGCAGACAAATTTCAGCCCATCCATGGACGACTTGCTCTCTCTGGTGGAGAAAAGAAATTATTACATAAAATTAAAAAGTTGCAAGTTTGTATATTTCATTATTATTACCATTAACAGCATCATCATTATCATCTGTCATCATTATTATTATCAGCATCATCACCCTTATTGTCAGTAGGTGCAATAATTTGTTTAGAATTTCACCTAATTTCAATTTATTTTAATTTTTTGTTTTTATTATTTTATTCAGCTTAAGGCCAATGATGCCAAACAGTAGACTTTAAAGTGGCAATCCTGTCATGAGATAAACTAACACACAAGATGCACTACATAATAGACCAAGTCCCTTCGGGAATGGAATTGAACGGTGACAGGAATTGAACCCAGGACCTTGGCATTGGAAAGCAAGCATCTTAACCACTATACTATTCAACTCCACTCCAAATTCAGACATTTATATATCAATTTTTTTTAATATTGATATAATATAATACTTTTAAAATTGTGAAAAGAATCAATGAAAGCATCAAACCTTGCTGTTTGCTGACGAAGAGCATTCAGGAATGTGTCTGGGTGGAAAAGTTCTGAGAGATCCACGGTGTCAGATAAAAGAGAATTGGATTGCACCTTCTGCACCCACCCCTGTAAAGCAATGGTACGTGCCACTAAGGTCCTCAGGTAGTGGATTGGGTCTTCTGGACCATCCCACTTCTTCTGCCAAGTAACAGGTACCTATAATAAAAATATAAAAAAGTATGATAAAATATTGTTTCTTGTGTATGACAAAAATTTAATAATGTTTTATACATAGTGCATGACAAAGAAGAGTTTTCTTTAATATGAAACACACCATTGATAGATAACCAACGTAAATTTTCAGTGGGGTCCTTCTAATGATGAATTGGGTTGTACACCGGGGGACATTTGCCTACTTTTTTTAGAAATTTGCACTACGTTAACATGCACATGGGCCATTGCATATCAGACCAACAATTTCAATGATAGATGATGCACAATACAAGTGCCTTTCAGCCCTCGCCAGTGAAACACAAAGTGAGCAGTGATGGAATTTACCAGGGACCACAGTTATCTAGGAATCTCCCTGGTCCAGCGCACATACTGTGGCTACTACTAACTTAGCCAAATGACATACTGCCCTCACAGTCTCACAAACATACCTCTTGGTTTAAAAGACTCATAGCAAGAGCACTAACTTCACTGGTTAGTAGAATCGAGCCTCGGATCACTTTACTAAGGCTAGCCAGAGTAGAGTGGACGTACTGGACAAGTTGAATGGCATTATAGTGTTCCAGTAGGATGAAGGAATTAATCGGTGGTTCAGTTCCGGACTTGTCTGTTGGCAGCTGAACCTTAGCATGGATAAGCTGTGAACCCTACAAAAAAGAATTAAAAATACAAGAGAGGTTGAAAAAAGAATTTAAAAAAATAAAAAAATAAATAAAAATATTAAAAAAATAAAAAATAAATTTTAAAAAATAAATAAATAAAAAAATAAAATAAATGCATTTTAAAAATATAAATAAATATAATAATATACTTAAAATCTGTTTGGTGGTGAACTGACCTGCTGATAATGATGATGATGATAATAATAATGCTAAAGCCTCAATATGCTAGCTTTACGATCAAACAAAAACTCTTACCTGGTTTAATTTCTTCCACAGAGACAGCACAGGTGAAAGTTCACTCGACCATTTCTCTTTATCAAATTTGCCAGCTTCTACATCCAGCCGTCGGAGGACCTTCAGCTGTGATATAACCTGTCCACTTATAAAGCGCTGCGTTGAGCGTTCAATGTTTGCAGGCAAACCAAAGAATGATGGCTTGTCATTCTCGGGGAAGTTTGCAACAAGATCTGTGAAGTCCTGTTTTAAAGATGGAAGTTACAATTTTACTTTGTAAAAAAAAAACCCAATAAGCTTTCCATCTGATCAACATGACAAGATTCCACATAAAATGTGCGAATGATTAAGATAGTATCATTAGCTATTAGTGCTTCTATCAATAGTTTAGGCATACTGATTGTTTCAAACACGCATTAACAAAACTGACTTAGCATACCTTGTAGTAACAAGTGGTAGGAAGGGATATATTCGCTGTTAGTTTCTTGCGTGCCTTACCCCCACTCAACACATCCTTGTTAAAATACTGAGTGAGGTACGACTGTAACACTCGCAAATCAAATGTGTTGTCGACTCGGCCACCATAAATTGCATTCTCAAATAAGCCATGTATAAAGTCCCAAGAAACGTCTTTCACTATGAGAAGAAAAATATTCAACATAATATGACAAATGCTTAACTACAAATAAATTATAAATTAAATATGAAAACACAAGAACTACAAAACAAGATTAAACAACATAGTGTAATCAGCACTACTAATTTCATTTCGAATCATTTATCTCCTACCAGGTACACATTTATACTCCTGGGTAAAGAGAGGCAAATACAGATAAAGTGTCTTGACTAAGGACACACGCAGTGTGATGAGCATCGGTCTCGGACCCCCGAACTTCCGATTGTAAGCCTGACGCCTTACATGCTGCGTCACAAGTTTCTACAATGCCATAAGTTGCAATGAGCAAAGTATCTGAGAAACAACTTACAGGACTTCGAGCAGATTCTGTCTATGATGTCAGCCCCAGCTCTGAGGTCTGACATGGAGAATTCATAGAACTTTGTCCATCCTTGTGGAATGAAATTTCTTCTCTCTTGACAGACGGCGTGGAACCATGCCAGAGCAAAAAGAGCTTGTGCACGAATGACATTGTTATTCTTGCCGACGAAGTCTGTTGACCAGGAATCGTAGCTACGCTGGAGGTTCTTTTTGATGCCTGGTGGTGCCTAGAAAAACAAAATATACATTTTAAAAAACACAATAAATAACTAATTATTTATATCTAAATATTTAGTTATTCCGAACGCAAAGAGTACAATGAAAGACTATGTGGTGAAGAGCATACGTTATGTAAGGACACTTCCATTATTTTTCGAGGGGTGTCAGATTATCTTGCAAAGAAATAAATTCATAATAATAATACATTTTAAATAGAACTGTGACTTGATGTTTAATGCGCTTGTCATCAAAACCCAGTGTTTAAATCCAGTCAAAACCAGGATTTTTTACTCCCCAGCCCCATATATGGGAAGTCATTCCCTAAAAACTAGGTGGAGATAATACAAATTGGTTTACTGTATTCTGTTACCTCATAGGTCACTTTCAGACTGGACTGCAACAAGATGGTTGGGAACTTGGGGTGGCTCTCAGCAGTCAGCCACAACCTGAAGCTGTCATGGGTTACAAGAGAGTTCAGCTCCTAAGGAGGTAAAACAAAAATTAGTGTTTGCTGTGAAGACATTAAGTCAGTAACATGATAACTTTGGTAGTGACTATGATGATGATAGTGACAGCGATGGCACTGATGATAGTGATGTTAAATACAATATGCTGATGGTGATGATGTCACGGCTATGATTACAGTGATTGGTAGAATGATGCCAATGGCTGATTGATCGTCATATTCAATGTAATAATGACAATGATTATAGTTGATGAGAAAAGTGTTCAGTGTGATCTTGATGATTATGGTGATCAATGATGATGATCAAAATGATAATGATGATGATCACAATGATAATGATGATGATGATGATGATGA
>NW_022688095.1:0-14070 GCF_011630105.1 Anneissia japonica | reverse complement strand
GGTCAAGGGGATAATATTAGCCAGTTCATTTGTCACAGCTCTGGCAAAACCAGCCGTTTATAGGAAAATTCAAAATTGAGTTTTTGGTGTTTTTAAATTCTGTATGAAGTTTTCTTTAAAAAAGTGTTTATTTGATGGAAATTGGTTGAGTATTTTAGCGAAGTTGTAAATATTTTAATTCATTGGATATCACAGCCATTTAGGTTTTGAGAAAATAGCTTCCAAAGATTCCAAAATCAGTAGGTTATTATTATACAGATGTGTATAAGAGACAGCATCTAAACACATTACAATAGAAACATTGTTAAATAGTCAATACTGTAAAATTCAAACTGGAGAAAGAAAGTCTTTGATTGGTCCACAATTATATTTTCATTTTCTTAAATGTATAGTGCACATATCCAGAAAACTGCTCAAGACCCCTTTAACCTGGTCATTGAATAGAGAATCAATCATACACAACATGCAACCTCCTCCACTCCCTGGAACATATTCCTAGTTATGCGTGTAATCAGCACTACTAATTTCATTCCGAATCATTTACCTCCTACCAGGTACCCATTTATACTTCTGTGTGAAGAGAGGCAAATGCAGATAAAGTGTCTTGCCCGAAGACACACGCAGTGTGATGAGCATCGGTCTCGAACCCCCAACCATCCGATTGTAAGCCTGACGCCTTACATTTGCACCACACGCTTCTACAATGCGATAAGTTGCAATGAGCAAAGCATCTGATAAACAACTTACAAGACTTCGAGCAGATTCTGTCTATGATGTCAGCCCCAGCTCTGAGGTCTGACATGGAGAATTCATAGAACTTTGTCCATCCTTGTGGAATGAAGTTTCTTCTCTCCTGACAGACAGCGTGGAACCATGCCAGAGCAAAAAGAGCTTGTGCACGAATGACATTGTTATTCTTGCTGACGAAGTCTGTTGACCAGGAATCGTAGCTACGCTGGAGGTTCTTTTTGATGCCTGGTGGTGCCTAGAAAAACAAAATATACATTTTAAAAAACACAATAAATAACTAATTATTTATATCTAAATATTTAGTTATTCCGAACGCAAAGAGTACAATGAAAGACTATGTGGTGAAGAGCATATGTTATGTAAGGACACTTCCATTTTTTTTTGAGGGGTGTCAGATTATCTTGCAAAGAAATAAATTCATAATAATAATACATTTTAAATAGAACTGTGACTTTATGTTTAATGCGCTTGTCATCAAAACCCAGTGTTTAAATCCAGTCAAAACCAGGATTTTTTTACTCCCCAGCCCCATATATGGGAAGTCATTCCCTAAAAACTAGGTGGAGATAATACAAATTGGTTTACTGTATTCTGTTACCTCATAGGTCACTTTCAGACTGGACTGCAACAGGATGGTTGGGAACTTGGGGTGGCTCTCAGCAGTCAGCCACAACCTGAAGCTGTCATGGGTTACAAGAGAGTTCAGCTCCTATGGAGGTAAAACAAAAATTAGTGTTTGCTGTGAAGACATTAAGTCAGTAACATGATAACTTTGGTAGTGACTATGATGATGATAGTGACAGCGATGGCACTGATGATAGTGATGTTAAATACAATATGCTGATGGTGATGATGTCACGGCTATGATTACAGTGATTGGTAGAATGATGCCAATGGCTGATTGATCGTCATATTCAATGTAATAATGACAATGATTATAGTTGATGAGAAAAGTGTTCAGTGTGATCTTGATGATTATGGTGATCAATGATGATGATCAAAATGATAATGATGATGATCACAATGATAATGATGATGATGATGATGACAACTATTGAATTTAATGAAATAACAAAGATAAAGATAATGCCGATTTAATTGATAGTGTTTAACATGAGGGTGATGATGTTATCAATGAAATGATCATAATCGTAAGTAGATCATAATGATGATTATGCTGATAAAGATCATAATGTTATGATTACGATGACTATGTTGATGGTAATGATGCTTGTTATTACTGATGATTATGATGAAGTTTGATGTGCAGATGTTTTTAATAAAATGATGATATTAAATGACAAAGTATGCGAAAAACTACACTTACCTTTTCCAAGACTGGGAGCCAAGCAGTAACAAGGTGGAGATTTTTAAGACAAAGCCACTCTCCATTCCTGGCACATTCATGAAGTAACTGCATAGCAATATCGGCCTGCCCCTGTCCCATGGCAACCTGAGATGCAACAGTAAAATCAAACAATTATGAAACAATTACACAAATTCTTGAGCACAAAATTCAACTAAATAAAATAATAAAATCCATGTAATCCTATTTCTAAAATAGTAATGATAAAGAAGTTAATAAAAAATTTGGACCCAACACCATATTTCAATTGCTCTACCTATTGAGCCATGAGGCCAATACCGCCCTCTACGTACCTGGTGGTACTTGTCAGTGCCTATGATCTCATCAGCAAGTTCTTGAAGCTCTTCCGAGGCATCTGCACCAGGGGAGATGATGATGAGTATTGGTTCCGATGACACTGTCTCTGGATACAGACGCTTCAGGTTTAATGATGGTGGAGACAGCTCCTTCATACCTATAATTAACAATTGGAATAAATATTTATGACCAGTGCCACATCTAGTGAGCTTAGCAGTGGCGCATTTAGGGGTGCGTGGGGGCACACAAACACCCTAATATTCGTACCCTCCCCAGTCGCCCCTCCATTGAATATTTAAGCAAAAAATCATGCTAAGTAGTTAAAAAGCACCTCAAATCACCTTATTTTGTGAGCTGGCGCCCCCTCACCTAATCAGCGAGGCCCCACTTCATCACCTTTGCGCCCCCATCAGCCCCCTCCAATTGAAGACTCCTAGATACACCACTGGAGCTTAGGTATATGATGATAGTGATGATGAGGTGTGGTTGGTAATTATGATAATGGTAGTAATGGTAATAACGATGAAATAATTAATAAATATAAAATATTACAGATTAACTTACCTAGAGCTTTACAGGCAAACACACCCATGGCGCTCTGTAGACGATCAGGCCGAACAGTTTGAATAACAAGTAACTGCAATGCAAAAAAAAATAGCATATTCTCTATAAAGCTAGTCTCTCCAGATTATCAAATTTCTTTGAAAAAACTGTTGTATGCCCATATATAGTCATGATGTGCCTATATATGGTCATGTGATGTCATCATGACCATATTTAGGCATGTCACATGTTTTTGTAAAATAAAATGCTTAACAACTGTTTACTGATTTCTTAATCTCATGTTAGTGAACATTCATATCCCAATAGTAGAAGTTTGATCTCATGAGTGAATTTTTTAACTCATTGTGGTGCAAGTTTGATCTCATATTTGTGAATATTTGATATACAGGTGGAAGGGCAATCCATTGAAAATTTGACCTTAAATTAAGTTTCAATTCATTTTAGTAAAAATATTATCTCAATGTAACAAAGGTAGCAAATACTGTCGATTTGCTACCTTTGTATGTTACTATTTATATTTTACTATATTTTTATATATTTTATGTTTAAGACATCCTGTAATGGACGATTCCGCTGTTGGATGTAATTGAAATAAAATAAAATAAAATAAATAAAAGCTTACCTGTTGGAATGGAGAAACTTTCTTCTGAAGAGCATTTGGAAATTCCATCTCGCACTGTGAACTCCTGGAGAAGCCAGACCACAACCCACTGTCTCCAAAGCTCAACGACTGATACAGAGCAGTAAAGTTACTCTGTGAATTGAATAAAAGAAATTTTAATGAAACAGAAGACTTACAGATTAGTACAGTAAATTGAGTAAAGAAAAAAATAAGTAAGATTACCTAATTTAAAAAATAATTTTAAGTGTTTTATAAAAAATAATAAAAAAGTTCATTAAGTATAATGATTGTACCTACCTTAATTAATTTAATAATGAAAAACACATACATGGTGGCTAGAATGAATGAGTGGTCCCGAAATGGATGGTTCTATTATTTTTAGGGGTGTTCTAGTTGAGAAATAATTGAAATATTTGCCTTATCCAGGTTCTAGTACCAACTTTAATAATCTCAGCAGAGATAGACAAAGAGTTATTGAACAGGAAGCACATGCTTCTGCCAGCTGGATGTTTTTGTTTCAGCAAATACACAAGGATTAATGTGGGCTCATTTTTAATTACTACATGAACACAAGGGACTACAGCTATTTTTTAGGAATGATTACAACTTCTACTGACCTTGATGACATTGACATCTTGATACCTGTCCTGATCAATCCAGTTCGGGAAGGAATCCTTCTCTCTGTGTCCATCAGCTTTGATGTCTGACACAATCTGACCAATGAATGCCTCCCATTCCTGTAATAATAATAGTTAAATAACAAAACTAGTCATGCATATACGTAGCAAATTTGAAAACTGCTGCACAATGTATGAGGCTTGCCATTTCAAAATCAGCGTACCTCGCAAGTCTCCGCTTTGTAGATGCACGACACAAAGGGCACTCCATGTGTCGATCGAGCTTGACACTCAGTTTGGGGCCCCCACAACCACTTTTACGCGCGGACATAGCGAAGAGACCACCAACAGCTATAAAAAAAAGGATATGTCAAATAATCAACTTCTTGAAAACAAAAGGCAGAAAAATAAAATTCTAGAATCCAGCAACTTCTTGAAAATAAAATCCAAGGCAGAAAAGTAAAATCCAGAATCGAACAACTTCTTGAAAATAAAATCCAAGGCTGGAAATCCTTATTGCAGTAGCGAACACGAACACGTGGTACTACTCTATGATTTAGCAGGTTCACTTTCAACGGACGTCGAAAAGGGAATGAGGACGTTTGTTAGGGAGACGGTTTGTACATGGTGCCCTGGGTCGGACTGTTCCATTTATTTCGAAGGGGTGTTCAGTTTGGGAACAATGGCAATAAGTCGGTTTATCCAGGTAAGTATCCACGAAATAGACTCAGCGTACTATAACTAAATGGTAAACTAAGTAATTAGCATAAGAATGTAGCAGTATTGTATACTCTTGTACAGAGAAGCCGTAACACTTTTACTCATAACTTTTTGTTTTGGTCACTGATGCATACTGGTCAACAGTCAGGCAACAAATATATTCTCTGAGAGCCTTGTCCAAGAAAATGCTAGGCTGCTGACCATTGGGGGTCTAAACATATTGATAAATCATCAAGCAAGTTGCTTATTTATGGATTGGCATTGGCTGCTAATGAGGTTGTGTGATGGGCTTTAAAATTCATCTTCCAATAATAATAATAATAATGTTATTAACGGTAATAATAGTAGAAGTTGCTTACATTTTCCTGGAACATCTCTGGATGCATCCCGTGCGCCAAATGAAGAGCAAACATCAGCCTGTCGGACTTAAACAGAGAGCGACACACATACTCATACACGAGATCTTGAAGGCATTTGATCAGGCGTTGGATCCTCATTTCAGTACTGCTTCCATCCTACGCAAAAATCACAACACCAAATTATTCACACTTACATCAAACCGATTGCAATGGAGTCGCCCGTGTTTAAAATTTACACAAATCAGTTTTGTATTTCAATAGATACGTATAGATGAACTGACAATTGCCATGGTTGCTATCTATGTAGAATGCCACTAAAAAAATAGAATTATTCTCAGGTATAAGAACATGCTACATCCTCATTTCCATTTCACTCTTAAACTATGTATACCTTATCACTAGATTTCTGTGTCATATACATGTGATTTGTCTATTGTGTGATATGACATCATCACACCCAAATATAGGTAAATACCATATAATACAAATGCAAGTTCGAAGCATCAGAAAGAAAAGATAGGAGGAGTATAGTACTAAAATACTTACGGTCTTTCCCTGTAATGCACGGGAGAAGATTCTCAGGAATGCTCCTAAACTGAAGCGATACATGTTATTCAGCTTTGCAAGGTCACTGATAACGAAAAATAGGGTGCTACCATTCTCTGCCAAGGGCAGAAATGCATCACGTTCCTGAAATTAAGGGAAAAAAAATATGAAAGTGGAACAACATGGAACCTATACGACTTAAAATAGAAAACTCATTTTTATCGGAACACCAAATGACAGAGAGAAGAATACTGGTAAAACTAAAACCCTCTCCCGTAAGTGTAACTCCTGAAGAAGTCCCAAAGACAATAATAGAACAGTTTACCTGATCCAGAGATGTCTGCAGTTCAACAGATTCTGATAGAGAATTTGAAATTGTTTGACTGCTTTCCTTGGTTTTGTTCAAAGAATCCAACAGATTCTTATTCTCCAGAATGTTCCCCTCAGCTTGGGCCAAAGTCTGGTATAGGCATAAAAAAATGAGAAAGAAAACATGACAAAATGCAGTAATACTAAGGGAAGCCATTATTGGCCGAATTTGAGGTAGCAAAGAGGTTACTAAACGTGCATAATATTGTGCAGATTATTGGAATAAGTTAGAATATAAAGGGTTAAAAATAAACTTTGATACCAACCTCCAGTAGAGACTCCTCCAGTTTGGCCAGTTGGATCTTCAGATCCTCCTCTTGCTTCAGAAGCTCTGTCTTGCGCACCTCAAGCTCAGGTTTCTCATGCTGAATGGTCATCGCCAGTAGCTGCAACAGAAAAAAAAATATATAAGAATAAAAAAACAATAATGAATTTAATAACAGACAACATTAATAAATAATAATTACAAATATATAACTATAACAATGCTATGCTGGGCTGGCAAGTAAATCATTTGGCTTTTCCAAATCACTGAGATTATCTACCATATACTTGTTACTTTTGACACGCTGCTTTTATAACAACTTTTCTTGTAGTTACAAAGCGCTAATTACAGTACTCTCCATTATCATTTACATACAGGTTCTTCCTAAGAAAAGCTTACACTCACTAAAACCACGACAGAAGATAATGTAATTATTCAAGCAGCCCTGCAAAATGGAAATCAATGGTAACATAGAAATAAATTTAAAACAGAAAGATTACAATATAAACAAAACCCAGCTCAAATGAGCTCTCCAATAATAATTTACCTGTCCTGTAAGCCCAGCCCTGGTGGTAGTAAAGTTGATCTCAGACACAATGGATGCAGCGTCTGGGGGAATCTCTGGATTAGGATGCCGTGTTGTCAAGAACAGACGGAAGTCCTCATTGTAATCAATGATTTTCTCTCCGATCTGAACAACATACCTTGGACCTATATGTAAGAATCACAGAACCAATCAATCAATCAAATCGTAATCTGTTGTCACCATAATCATTATAAACTATAAACACCACATGGCCAACAAATGGTGTGATCTGTGGGTCAACCAACAGAACAGTCAACCAGTCAGTCAATCAATCAATCACTCAAACCAACCTAATCAATTCAATTACTATGTAGGCCCTACCATAACATAAAATATCTACTAAGCTATGGAATGACCATTCAGATAAACTTAAATGTTCTTCCAATGTACATATTTTCAAACAAAGTCTACTTAATAACTTCTGATTGCATTGTTATCCCTGAATCTGAGAACTACCTGGTTGGATCTGGATATATAATCCTCAAGGCCCCTAAAAAGAGCAAAGCGAGAAGGGGGATAGTGTCCAATGGGGATGTTTTCACTGGTGGTTCAGATGCTGTGTTTTTGTAGTTTTCTTTAATTCATTATGTTTTCAATAATTTTGTTTCATATAGGTATGGCCTTTCACACCCTTGATAAAAACACCCATGGGTAATTAAAAGTTTTAAAATAAAGTATATTATTATTATTAAATTTGCCATTGTAATGGTTGATACCTTGGCTGATGAGGTCGCCTCGTAGTAACGGGTACAGCATCGGCTCAACCTTGTCTATTTCCTGTATGATTAGTGTCTTGCCGAATCTTACCGCAAGCTCCAATGCAGTACTGAAATTTGCATCCTGTTTAAAAATGAATTAAAAAAAAATATGCTACGAGAATGTTTGATTTCTACATCATTAATGTTTACATGTTAGCAGCTTTCTTTTTATCAATTAGTACCTCAACTGAGATGCAGCCATTGTTTCCCAAAGAATTGTTGTTTTCTAGCCTATATCTATATGCACACAAATATATATCTCACCTGTTGATTGATGACTTCCAATCTTTGTTCTGTCAGGTGAGTTTTTAGCCATTCAGTCGCCCTTGAGGATGGATCCACAAGGAATGGACGTAGAGAGTTCTAAAGTTAACAATTACAAAAACAATGTGAATTTTGGAAAGGATAAATTTCATTTGAATGATTGAGTGTATCATTTATTTAGAAAATGCTTTCACAATATCATTATTACTTTAATAATATTAAATACAGTTCACCCTCCAATTCGAGACCTGAAAATCTGAAGTGGTCTCTAGGTTAGCTTAGTGTTAATACATTGAAGATTGTTATTCTTTGAAAAAAGTGGTCTCGGAATTAGGTGCCTCGATTTGGAGGGTGCACTAATTGATTACTACTATATTATTTAATTATCATCATCGTTATCATCATCTTATTGTTATTAACACTTAAAATCATCATTTCAATAGTCACATAAAGGTTATCACTTAATAATAAATAATATAAATATTGTTATTACCATCAGACATTTATTTTATTAATATAGTTTTTTGTTTAATTAACCTTTTTTGAATTTAGAAAATGTTATTACTAAATGAATTTTAGACATTTTTTACAGAAATAATTGATCCAAAACAGTGCATTACGATGTGTAATAGTGCATATTATGAATAGTGGCAAGTAACAAGTTAGCAATTATAGGCATTATTAGTAAAACCACACAAATATTAAAGCATTCAAATTGTTAAAATGTATTATATACATAAATTTACATCAGCATAAAATCAATATATTTTTGTGTAAGAACTTTGACATCATTTTTCACAAATATAGTTGCTACAAAAGTGAATTTTTATAATAAAAAATAAAGAAAATTTTGGTGTGGGTCTTGAAAACAAATTTGAAATTAACAATCAATATTGTTGCAAATGGAACTGTAATAAAGTTATGTAGTATGGTGGGCAGAGGTAGGCGGGGGCCACCCAGCCTACCAGTTTTCCACCCAGTCTAAAGCTAATTTCATGGCCCTCCACCCACCCTTATTAACCCACTTTTCCATCCTTAAAATCCATTCTTATTATTTAGTGTTTACCAATGTTACCACCCACCCTTAGTTTGCTACAGCTACAACCCTGGTAATACCAATGTTAGTGTATCATGAAAATTATTTGTTCTAAGCAGACATATCATCGATGTTGTGCCTAATGAAATCAAATAATTAACTGGATAAACAGAAAATTGTCAATACTACATAAAACACCCCTCAGAAGAAATTAGAACTGTCCTCTCAGCAAACAATGTAACAGGGCTCTAACACCATGCAACAAACACTTCTAGGATGGGTTGAACTAGTGAGGTAATTGATACTTTGTGTTTTTACAGCGAATAGGAAATGGGGATGACTTGCATGTTGCAAGTGTGTTACAGCAAGCTGGAAGGACTGTTCTATTATGTTTTTTAGGGTGTTTATTCATGTAACTTTGTTAATAATTGTTAGTTTGTCCAGGTAATTCATAATGTTTGGCCATAAAAGGTCTACAACTACCACCACACAAACACGCCAACCAAACATTTATCTTACCCCTACAGCTAGATCATTGATCTAATCGTGGACACATTAAATTAGGTAAAGTTGTTGATAACAGAAAAACAGGCGGCCATCAGTAAGAAAATCATCAACAGTAGGCATGCAATGGTTGGAATAATGTAACACATGTAAAAAGCAACAAAATGGTTAATAAAAAATAATTTAAAACAATTCATTCAATTAATTTTTGACAATAGAATGGTTTAAAAGAAAATCATATTAGTATAAATAAAAAAAACCTGAATAAATAGAAAATTGTAAATATCAGAAACAAAAACACAAACAAAATTATTTGTTTTCTATTGAAACAGAAAATTCAACTATCTTCAAACAATTTTACTGACTTAGAATCAAAATTAAAAACCTGAAATTTAATTAATGCTAAAGTTGTTTAAGAATATTGAAGCTCTCTGAAATAAACTGTAAAATATTAATAGTAATTAACAAATTGTTGTTAAAATAAGATAACTTAAAATCATCAATATCAAATATTTATTGGTTTACATTAAACTGTGGAAGATGTTTGCCTGGCATCATTCTGTTCACACCATTTACATCATTCTCATTGGTCCATGCCAGCTGAAGGCGAAAATATTACACTCTTTTTTTTAAAAATATATCAAATGAATAATTGCTTGATTGATTGATTGATGATTGATTGATTGGCTGTTAATTGGTTGATTGATTGATTGACTGATGGTAAATTGGTTGAATGATTGACCAATTGGTTAAATGATTCACTTTTTGAATGATTGATTAATTGATTGAATGATTGATTGATTGACAGCCACATATGATCAAATATTCATTTAATTTTCCAAGGTTTGAAATGATAAATGATGTACAAATAATGTGTGTATGTATGTACTGTATGTATAAATTAATATTTAAAGTCATGCTGATTAATTGTGTCAGTTATGCAAATTAGATAATGAATATCCGTAGGCACATGCATTAAGGTAAGCTACTGTGTCATGTCATAGTCACAAACATATTATTATAAATAAATAAATGTTTAATGTGGTCATATATGAACCAAGAATCATGCACTCCCAAGTGTGGTTTCCTGTTGTTGCAATATCATACAACTTAAATTCATGAGCTTAAATTGCTATAAAGATTTAATCAGAAATACAAGGATCTAAATGTTCTTACTGTTCATATAGAATTCAAATTCACTACAATATAAAGTAAAAAATTTATAATTGAATCCAAAGAAATTAATGAAATACCGACCTGTAGAACAATGACAGCATTCTCCATGGACAGGTTATCGCTTGGAAGTCCTTCTCCTTTCCATATCAACTGCTCACTTTCTGTGCTCAAGAACCGACGCATGTCAAAACCTTGGAGGTCAACCTTCTCCAGCCACGACGTGAGTGTGGCACGGCGCTCGTCCTCTGGAGCGGCTGATAAGTACGTAGTGTAACCAGCAGCGATTTGAGCTTTCTTGGGAAGCGTCTCAAGTTCAGTTTCAAGTTCTTTCACCTGTAAATACATGATTATGTTTGATTTTTTTATAGGTAAAGTTGTTTGCATGCCAATGGTGTACAGATTGTTTGCAGGTAATATGCATGAATTTGCAGGTGATATGCATGTGGCCTACAGATGGTTGTGTTGTGTGGTTTACATGTGGTATGCAGGTGGTTTGCATGTGGATTACAAGTGGTATGCAGATTGTTTAAAAGTGATATACAAGTATATGCAGATGGTTTGCATGTGGTTTACTGATGGTTTGCAGGTGGTGTGCATGTGATGTGCAGGTGGTATGCAGGTGGCTTGCAGGAAGCATGCAAATGGTATGCAGATGCAATCTAGGGGGCATGTAGGCAACATCCTCTCACCTGTTCACTCCACCTTTGATACTCTCCATCCAGCTTACCAACCAGGTTCTCTGCTGCACTTATCGTCTCCTGCGCCTTCTCCAAATCCATTTTCAGCTTAGCTGCTTCATTCGTCTTCTGCTGGAAGGTTCTCTTCAGGTCAGCAACCTTTCTGTCAACATCTTCCAAACCCTTCTGTAGCTTTTCAACTCGACTGATAGCTTTTTGTAGATTTCTAAATTTTAAGATAAACAAAGGATTTAATAATGCATTTATTCATATGTCAATTTGTTCATACCGATCAAACTACAGCCACTCTAATTTGAAATGACCTTTGAACTATCTTACCTCTGAAGTTCTGCTTGTTTTTTTTCAAGAGGGGCAATCTTCTCTAGGGCATGTGAGTACATTACATTAGCTTTAACCCAAATTGCTAGTGGCAAAGCAACGGCACTTGCACGCCTAGCTTTCTGTAAAAAAATTGATTGAAGAATTAAAATCTACTATTAAAATGTTACATGTGTTCGTGAAGGCTGTGTGAATACTATGTGATGTCAGTATATTATGAGAAAATGTAAGTGAGAATCTTATGCGACAATGTTACTGAGAATAATATACGTGATGTTAAGTAAAAAATGTTGAGAGATGTATATGAGAATTTCATGCAAGAATTTTTTGTATGTGAGAATGATGGGAAAATTAGTAATAGTATCGTAAGAGTGAGACTCCATACTTTACGAGAATAAGGGTCTGAAGACTTACTTCTTGTGAGAATGAGTCTTTGCGCAGTAGTTTTTCTACACTCTCACGGATCTCTGGAGAGATCTTCCTTGCATCAAATGTGGATATATCTTCCTTTACACCTCGCTTTGCAAGAAAACTGCAACATATTCAAACACAAAATGTAAATAGCATGACATGGTATATGGACAAGAAAACTTGTAAGTTCTTTTTTTAAATGTTTTTTGATAGAACAGTTAAAGGTAGGAGAATAGCCCATAACTGGCAGCCGTCGTTGTGCTGATTGCGTAGAGAGGCGCTTTGTTAATCACATAATTCCACAATGACAGGTGCTAAAATGAACTACAGCATCGGGGTAACCAGCTACTATTCTGAAAGATGCAGTGGGTGAACACGAGCCAGCTGTATATACTGGAACTTCTATCCTTATCCAAGAAGAATTGATTCTACCAACAAAACCCTGGGAGAGGAGCAGTTCAAACCAGCGTCGATGTTACGGCTGTCATTAACAGCGCCCCTGCCTTATCACTCAGCCACTGAGTCGCCCAAAAAAAGCATACAGGTAAATATTATGTACAGTATCTCAGCAATTCATAAGATGGGAAGATAAGAATGTTAACTTTTGCATTAGTAATAGATGGATGAATAGTTGATCATGAAGTATGTTAACATTCGAAAATGTCCCTTTAACTGAAAAAAAACAAGAATACATACCTTTTCATGCTCACCCAAGACGTATCGAAAGTACCCATAAGACGGAGCACACCCTCAAGAATGTCCCTTATCACTTCAGGTGGTGCTCTCAAAGCCCTGATTTCTGAGAGACTCTCTGGTTTAATGCTACCAACCGCTTGCTTTGCTTCCCTCACTCTTGGCTCAATCTCTGCTAACTCCTTCTCAATGGTTATCTTTCTCTTTTCCAGTTTTTTGTTCTCTTCTGCCGCCTTGCTCTGCAGTGTTTCTATCTCCTTTCTTTGCTCACCGGTACTCTGATTATAATGATAAAAAAAGTGAATTATTGAGCTGTCAGTAAATAAATTAAATTCAAGTCAGCTGACTAAACCTTGATTCACAGAAGACAAAATGTTACACAGAAAGCCTGCTAAATGTCAAAAGGACTTCCTGAGATAATCCTACTAAGATTACTGTTTTCTTCAATAGAGTGAAATCAAACTATATGTGTGCCGGTACCATATATTTATAAGCAGACAAAGAAGATAAGTAATAAGTGATAGTTATAAAAAGTTATAAATAAGCCCTGCCTTGTAAGTAAGCACAAAGACCCATGGTAAATACTATGGAAGTGCTACAACCTTCTGCACTGTCAGTTTTTCTTACATGGATATAACACCATAAATATATTAATCTTGCACAGGTGGGCATTCGAACGGAAGCAATGTAGCAGGAGACACTTCCTAATCTTTCCAGGCATACGCCCTCTTACCTGCATATTGCGTTCAATCTGCTCCAGGGCAGCATCAGCCTCTGCTTGCTTCACAGCTAGCAGCTTACTCTGCTCATTAGCTTTTGTTTTTAGCTCGGCTACTGTTCTTTTAGCCTCTTCTAACTTTGACACACCAGCCTAAAATTAACATATATATGACAATTTGAGACAATTACTAGTTACTTTTTAGTCTCAAAGAGGTATGTACTCTATTGTTTTCACGAAATAATTTCTATGGTAACTTATTCACATTAGCCAGTATTGTTTACCTTTTTCAATCACTTAAGTCAATAAAACACTAGAGTAAATACTGTACTGCACTATAAATTACAGGGTAATAATATGGGGGGGGGGGTGGAATGCACACATAAAAATGTGTGACTGTTAGTTTAAATACTGTAGGACATTCAATACCTTC
>NW_022688094.1:0-1211 GCF_011630105.1 Anneissia japonica | reverse complement strand
AATTAACGTCCATAGGTAAATCTTTTGGATTTACAGGGGCAGAGTTGCAAGCATTTGTGCAAGAAAAGCGCGTAAAATTACAAAAAGAGCGCGATAGAGAGCGCAATGAAAGAGCTCAGGAGCGCGAATTTAAAAGTGCCGAACGTGAAAGAGAGAGTAAACAACAATCATGGATAGTTGAGCAAGAAGCAGCTACTGTAGATAAGCAATTAAAGTACGTAAAACTGCAAAAAGAAGTGGCGATAATGAATGCTAACTCAGCGCAAGATGCTAATAAAGCTAAGCCTCCCAAACTCCCCATGTTTAATGATGAGAAAGATGAATTTGACTCCTATCTCGAACGATTTGAGAGATACGCTTCTAATCAGGGCTGGGATAAGAAAAATTGGGCAATTAACTTATCTCCTTTATTGTCAGGTAAAGCTCTGTATATCTATAGTACCCTTCCTGTCGCTGATGAGAATGACTAAGATAAACTAAAATTGGCCTTATTGAATAAGTATAATCTCACAGAAGAAGGTTACAGGCTTAAGTTTAAATCAAGTAAACCTCAAAAGGATGAAACTGCCCCGCAATATGTCACGAGATTAACTAATTATCTTAATAAATGGATGGAGTTAGCCGAAGTTGATAAAACCTTTGAGGGACTTGTTGGCTTATTGATTAGGGATCAGTTTATTCATAGTGTGTCTAAGGAACTAGCTATGTTTATCAAAGAAAGAAAACCTGCAGATACTGTTGTAATGACTACAATGGCTGACTTATTTTTGGATGCCCATGGAGGTTGGTTTCACACCTCAGAAAATAAACAAATTAAGTATAATAATCGTGACGCGAGAATAGCTCATCCCTCCCCAAAGGACATGTCTAATACTAAACCTCCACAAATGGGACGGGGGTTCCGCCCCAATACTAGTGGGCAACGCACTTGTCATTATTGTCATAAACCAGGTCATTATTGGAAACAGTGTAGAGCAGCACCAAAGTCCTTTGTACCCGCTATGTGTATGCAGCCAGATGAGACACCCCAAAATTATAATTCTTATAGTCATTCTGGCTATCTTGAACAAGGCCATAGAGTTGATACTGATAGGTATGCTAATCCCCATAGCCTCGTGACCAATGATGCATCTGAAATTATATCTCTCATGAAAATACATGATTACCATTTAGAGTCTGCAATTGCAAATGGCCACCTTGAACTAAAATGT
>NW_022688093.1:0-1139 GCF_011630105.1 Anneissia japonica | reverse complement strand
TAGTGTTTATTTCAGGCTATCTCACTTTGCCTAACAAAAAAAAAATATATTTTGTCTTAACTTTTTAACATTGTCACTTTTTGCACAAAAGTGCTTATCTCGCTGAGTTGAGCACTTAGTGCAAATTTTTGACTTTCCGAAATATTTCGAGTACTTTAAAAAAAAAATTCAAACTTTCAATGGAATAGTGTTTGTTTCAGCCTATCTCACTTTGCCTAACAAAGAAAATTACATTTTGACTCAACTTTTTAACATTGTCACTTTTTGCACAAAAGTTCTTATGTCGACGAACCTTTCTCCGAGGACGTCTCGGAAGCGATCGAGTAAAGGTACCGAGTCCGAAGGTTTTGAGACGAGCGCGTCCAGAAGGATCGGGTCCTCGTTGACGTACGTGTACCAGAATGCACTCTCGAACGAATTCATGCCCCCTCTTAGTGCCACCAGGTTTTTGCACACGTCGACGAGTTCGCGAACGACGCCCGACCTGGTCGCAGAGTCTTTTCCGTGCAAGTCAGAATAGTCTACCTGCCGGAAAGAAGGAATTCCGCGGCGGCATAGCATCGCCGCCACCGTGATCGCTGCCGAGTACAGGTCCGACCTCCACGACAGGGTCTTCATGTGCCTGTTGGTCATGACGTGGCTGACGTCCCTGAATGCGACGAAGGCGAGCTTCATGACGCTCCTGATCTCCGACTGTCGTGGGTTCGTGTCCATCGTGTAAATTTCGGTGTCCGCCGGGACGTACATCGAAGCCGGCGTTCCCGGGCGCACTCGTCCCACCGCTCCGAATTTTTCGACGTCTCTGCTTTCTAGCCGCCTTCCGAAATCTTCCGGTTTCTTGTCGCACAACTCGGCCGAACCGAAATCGACGAGCCTGAATCGGCCGTCAGACCGGTTGTAGGTGACGTTCTTGGTGGTGATGTCGTTGTGAACCACTCCAGTTTTCCTTAAGAATTGCACGGCCTCCAACAGGTGCAGGTTCAGCGTCCTGATGCAGGGCACGAGTCGAAATTTGAATCTGAACTCGTGCAGATCGCACCCTTCGTTCGTCATGCGTATCGAACGAGCCACTACGTAGACGAAGGTCGCTTGCAGCAGGAGCGGAGCGTGCGAACGCATCCGGTCGTTCCGGTTGACGT
>NW_022688092.1:0-872 GCF_011630105.1 Anneissia japonica | reverse complement strand
TTATTTATTTATTTATTTACTTTATTTATTTATTTATATTTATTTATTTATTTACTCTATTTATTTATTTATATTTATTTATTTATTTATTTATTTATTTACTTTATTTATTTATTTATATTTATTTAACTTATAATAAATAAAATTTAAAAAAATATTCTGATTAATATAGGCTCTTTAATATAAGATATAATATAATTTAATTTTTTAAAATTCATGGTCCTACCTTTTTTCGGCGCCTTGAGACGATTTTATTGTGGAAGGCGCACTACAAATATCCCACCATTACCATTACCGTAATCGTAACGCTTTTTTACGTCACACATGATGTATAATCGTAACGTTCTACGACGCCACATAGGGCCTATGATTATAATCGTAACGTTGTACTACACCACACATAATTCATAATCATAATACATAATTCTAATACGCCACCCAAGATTGATAATCATAACGTTATAATACGGTACGTCACACATGAGTAATAATTGTAACAGGTTTTTTTTTATTTAGTGAGTACTATGCTTACCGTGCTGCACAGTGAACGCTTGTTGATGCATCATCGGAGCAACGGTGTTACTGCTCATTACGACCTAAAGCAAAAAAGACAAGTTGTCATAGCTCTATACTTGTAATAATATATAATATAATATAATTACAATATATATATATATATATATATATATATAAACTATTAGATAATTGGCATATAATCCGTCTACATCACTATTGTATTGTTTATATTGTACAGTATACAACTTGCAACAGCCAATCTTGTGCATTTAGTAAAGCTAATGAAGGCCAGAGGACTGGCCGAAAATTTCTTTCGAAAATAAATACAGTGTTCAACAGTCTACATGCCTTGTTGT
>NW_022688091.1:0-506 GCF_011630105.1 Anneissia japonica | reverse complement strand
GCCTCACCAAAAATGTCATTTATCTCATATATTGTAATATTTGTGGCAAACAATATGTCGGAGAAGCAAAAAACACTCTCCGTATGAGAATGACACAACACAGATCAGCTATCAGAACAACTAAGCTTGATCAACCAGTAGCCGAACATTTCAATTTAGCTGGTCATTCAATTTCAAATTTCAGAGTGATTGCAATTGACCATAATGCCAATTGGAGCGACAAAAATCGCAAAGATAAAGAGAATCACTGGGAACTTTTACTTAAAACCACCACACCATTTGGACTCAATATTAGGAACGTTCTCCCAGTACACTAAATTAAACCTATGGCATTCCAAATTCTTCTGGATAAATCATTTGGCTTATTTATTGAGGCACGCCTCTAAAGTTTACTTTTGGCCTTCCTGTTTACTTGTTTAGGCTGTTTATTCTAATCCCACCAAGCCTAGCCTATTGTTTCTAATCATGCTTGCATGAAATTCTCACTTTATACTATCTGGCTTTTT
>NW_022688090.1:0-1432 GCF_011630105.1 Anneissia japonica | reverse complement strand
TACTACTCTAGGCCTAGTCATAATATTCTTCCGAGTTTTCCCGAGATTTCTCATGGTTTGAAAGTGCATGTGTGAAACGAACCAAAAATCTCAGAATATCAAACTTGTTACAACTTGTTAATAGTTCTTAAAAGTTGTAATATTTTCTGCTAGTGTGAAATGGGTATTTGAGACTTAAATTGGCCAAATTTAGAAAAAAAAAAAAAAAACTGTACATCAATGAAGCTGTAACAATGTATAAGATATTGAATTATTTAGCACCATCCTACTTTAAGAAACCGGTTTCATAAATGTGAACATATATATGAAATAAGGTCAAATAACATTTTATGCTCGCATAAACCAAAGACTGAATATATAAAAAGAAGTTTTTCGTATCGTGGGACAGAAATCTGAAATAAACCTAAATAATTTTGCAACGACTGCTTCTAATATTTATACTTTTAAAAGACTAATAAATAACTGACGGGATTAAATATTTTAAATAATGAACAAAAAACTTAAAACTTTGCTTGGCAAATTAGCTCCAAAAAAGGCAGGTCATCCTGAGGACCTACCTGCTTGGCTACTTAGAAACTTTGCCCCTTAACTAGCGCCGCCAATAACAGATATTTTTAATTGTGCCCTTAAAGCAGGTATATTCCCTAGCTTCTGGAAAAAGGCACTGCCATTCCAGTTCCTAAAATCAAGAGTGTCAAATCATATAATGACCTTAGACCAATATCCCTCACACCTATACTTGCTAGAGTCTTTGAATCTTTTTTAGTTAAATGGATTGTGGAGGATATTAAAGTTAGTTTAGATTCTAGACAATTTGGAAGTAGGAAGAAATCATTGACATCCCATTACCTTATAAGCCTAATTGACACAGTCCTTAAAGATCTTGAGTGTGGTGGAACCTATATTTATCTGTGTGCAATTGATTTTACTAAGGCCTTTGACCTTGTAGACCATTCCATTCTTATAAAGAAGTTAATCGACATCGGGGTGAGGTCGTCTATAATTCCTACCATCTGCAGCTTCCTCACCGATTGTACCATGAATACCAAGCATGCTGGATGTATATCTACTTCTAGAAGGTTACTTGTGGCATCCTGCAAGGGACAAAGCTAGGCCCTGTGTTATTCTTGCTGCTCATTAATGATGCATGTGTCGGAAGCTGCAGAAGGTGGAAATACGTAGACGACCTCACCCTGGGAGAGGTTGTTAATAAAGGAGCAAGACCTTCAATGCAGGAGATGCTTAATGATCTTAATGATTGGTGCAATGAGAACAACATGACTCCGAAGCCTTCTAAGTGTCATATAATGACTGTCAATTTTTTGAAAGATGTCAGTGTTAATGTAGAGTCCCCCATTTTCAATTTGAATAGCACAAACATTGATGTAGTAGAGCATATGAAATTGCTTGCTGTCATAATCCAATGTAATTT
>NW_022688089.1:0-525 GCF_011630105.1 Anneissia japonica | reverse complement strand
TGAGGGTAGAAAAAGCTAGATGGTATAAAGTGAGAATTTCATGCAAGCATGATTAGAAACAATAGACTGGGTGAGGGTGAGATTAGAATAAACAGCCTAAACAAGTAAACAGGAAGGCCAAAACTAAACTTTAGAGGCAAGCCTCAATAAATAAGCCAAATGATTTATCCAGAATAAATTGAAATGCCATTGGTTTAATTTAGTGTACTGGGAGAACGTTCCTAATATTGAGTCCAAATGGTGTGGTTGTTTTTGTCACAAGTGACATCTATTTTAGTTTATAAGTAAGTATATTCTTTGAACCACTAACCTTACTTTTACACACAGCAGCCAGTCTTCAGTCAAATATGGTAATGAGGTAAGTATTCTTTGAGAAACTTGGTGTGTGATTTACTGATTGGCTGAATGAGAAATGAATATAAGTGAGGTAATGCAAATGAGTGCAGAGATGCAAATGAGCTTAGGTTAATTGTGTGAAGCACTGATTGGATGGGAGTGCATGAATAGTAATGAGATATGGATTTT
>NW_022688088.1:0-561 GCF_011630105.1 Anneissia japonica | reverse complement strand
CGGATTATCTGTTGAGCCCGTCTTTTATTTACACATGGGAGTTCATACAGATCCCTCTCGTCACAAAAATTTATTTTGACAATAAAATTAAACTTTGACATTGTTTATGGGAAAAATTGCACACATACAGGTCAAAGGTCAAATAGGTAAAATTGAAATAAGTGGATTAGCAATGATAAAATTATACAATAGACAAACAAATCAATGCTTCACAAATATCAATTTAAAACCTGAAATCCCAGGCAATCTGGTTAAAATGTAAAATAGATATGGAAGTATAAATGTGAATACAAATATAAAATATCTAAAATAACACGTATCACACAAGCTACAATGAAACGAATAATTATTGAAAACCTGTGGATAAAACCAGAACTATTAACCTGTATGCAAATAAGTTAGTGGAGAAATGCACTAAGCTCCGCACAATAAAACAACACACACGGCCTAGGGTAATATCTAGACGACGTGTTAACACAATGTTCTTCAACAAAACAGTTTAAAATACCTAACTATCTCCTAGCTAAATGTTTTAATCCTAATCTATACGTAATCTAATAG
>NW_022688087.1:0-1486 GCF_011630105.1 Anneissia japonica | reverse complement strand
TTTCATTTAATTAATGTTATTTAATTTGTTTATCAGAAAATTAGGTTAATTTATGTTTTATAAAGGATGCGTAGGCCTATTATATATATAGGCTTAGCCCAACTAGCATTCAATTAAATACATTAGAAACACTGTTTTGGCTCGACGTCGTAATAATTATGTACGAAAGTGTATTCTTCAGACCTATCAGTTCATCGATCTATGGAAGAAAGAATCCAACTACTCAATAATGTTGGAATATAGAATACATGCCAAGTTGGAGATAGCTAGAGGCTTGAGATTTAACAGGAAATAACTCAATTGACGTGAGTCAAGGGCCCGTCCAAGGGCCCCGAAAAATTTTGGGCTTAGATGCTCTCTGGGTACTCTGAATATCTCTAGTGCTGAAATTAAACCTTAAAAATGAGTAGCTATAACAGGAACGATAGAATAATCTCACTACAATAATTATAATTACAATTACAATAATAATAATAATAATAATAATAATAAAAATAATAATAATAATAATTAATAATAATAATAATTTAATATTGGTTGCCTTTTTGCCCTTTAAACCTGTTTCATTTTGCTGTTATTGTGATGTGGGTCTATTTGTTGAAAAATGTTTAAATGTTGATTGTTTAGATTTTTCTGCTTGAACCCTTTACTTTTATAAAATTCAACCCATTTTGAGTGATGAATAAAGAATGATTTGATTTTATTTGAATCGGAGACCTAGGATCCCCACGTTTTAGCGCACACAGGTTACCACCAGTTTAGGCAACTGAGCTAAGCTGCTCTGCTACCTGGTTATAAATTTATAAGGTACCATTCCAATATTTAATAATAGGCTCTATTATAGTAACACTATTAAAATTCAGAGACGGACAAAAATTTACTTTCGCCATAATATATTGTACAGCAAGCCTACTACTTCTGGATCACTTTTTCTTCAGGTCATCTAATAAGCTTGAAAATATCAATATAAAGATGTTTGAGTAACAAAATTCATTGATTGTTTTTAATAAAATTTTACTTTAATACCAAAAAATATGTTGCTCTGAAACATGATAAGGCCAATCTGAATAAAATGACCCAATCGTCCTTTAAAGTCCAATTGATGATGTTGCAGGCGTTTATCATCCGAATATCTGAATTATTAGTAGGCCTTTAATGTATACATTATTTTAATCGATTTCAACATTCTGTGTATAATATTTAATAATAGGCCTACTATGATGGATAACCATGTATTTTATTCTTTATTCACTGACATGTTTAAAGTCGGAGGCGGACTTTAAGGTGCGTAGTTATGCAGCCGTCCGGGGCGCATACATTTTTTTTTAAATTAAAAGAAAATATTTTGTCAAAAGCGGTTGTATTATTAGATTGCTCGGTAGTAGTAAGTAGGGCCCATCGCCTTTCAGGTACTCATTTGGACATGGAGAAAGTAAGCGTTTTTCTAGAAAGCACACAGGCATTACATAACTGGTCAAACCTCCAT
>NW_022688086.1:0-614 GCF_011630105.1 Anneissia japonica | reverse complement strand
TTAAAATAAACTATTGTTCTATAATCCACATGACTCGTTGCTTTAATTCCTTGTTTCAACGCCTTTTATATAATTTCAAGAAAGCGTGGATTTATGATTATATATATATATATATATTATATATATATATATATACATATATATATGTATGTATGATAAACGTAGGACCTGCAAGTGAACTTTCACCGTGGGGTAATAAGATAAGCATTGAGTAGGCGGTGAGTAGGCTAAACAGATAACATCCATACAGGATTACAGGATTACTTTCAAGACACCTCAACCCATGTCGTCAATATTTGCTCTTACGTTACGTCAACATGTTATAATGTGGAAAGAAGACGACTCCAGGATTTTGCAAACCGTGGGGAATAAGACAGAATATTCAAAAAATTTCCCCAATATATGAAAAAGTTTCACATTTTAGGACATGGGAAAATTACTCAACATAAGATTTGTTAACTTCTGTAATAAATAAAATGAATTTTAAATATTTACATTTAACTAGATATATCCCCGTCGGGATAATTATGCATGAAGGACGCATCGGCCGTAGCCGCATAGGGAGTCCCCAGTCCTTGGTGTCAACATACATTTCCAGACACAAACAGAAACTT
>NW_022688085.1:0-1563 GCF_011630105.1 Anneissia japonica | reverse complement strand
CCTAACTCAGCTTTTATCCAAAACCGTGGCCAACTAAAAAATAAAAATGTTCACAGTATGTAAATCAAATTCAAATAGGGCCTAACACTTTTTATTATTTGTGCAGTGAAATCAAATAATACATGTTGTTTTAAACGACCCATTATATTATGGCATGGCAATGTGTTTTTTTCAAAATCAGACTGCGAGCAGGGAGCAGCAATCCTGTATTTTAGAAGTTTTGTAGACGTTTATCTTTGGTTGATGACCCTTTGACCTCCAGAATTGAGATTTTCGAGTCGAGTCAGACTAGACAACCCGAGTGGAGTTTCATGCAAATGTTTCGTACGGGAAAAAAAATTGCAGGCCGCAGCCTAGCCTAGTTATGAAGGCTATGGTCACACTGGAGTCTCAAGACTGGCTTAACTCACCGCGGGTGAGATTTCAAGCCAGGCTCGAAATTCTGGGTCGGTCACACTAGGCCTACCTGAATTTAGTTGGATTGACCCCCAAATTAGGAAAGTCGAAACAGGAAGTTAGAGCGCCGCCACAATCAAAATACAGGCCCCCGCGCACGAAACATTCTTGCGGTCGATCTTTACTTCCTCGGAATCGAATACGAACACATGCACCCGACTTCGTTATAATCGCATTACTACCATTGCTGGTTAGGATAATCAATGTAGATCATATAGACCTATGATAATGGACAGTATATCGGATGATCTAGGCCTGGGCTCGGATGTAATGGCAATGCTAGTTTCGATTGATAATGCATTTATAAATGACAACTGATGATTGCTTCTTATTATAATACACACATGAAGAACTCGCGGGTTTTTTTTTTTATTCAAGAACTTCTAAACGCAACGGCGTCATCGACTGTGATTGGTCGACAGCCGACGAGGAAATGTCAATCCCGGTCACGCCAGGGTCAATCTGGGTGCTGAGCCGGCCGGGATCGAGATAGGTAGATTGAGATAGAGGCCACGCCAGGCGCGAGTTGATCCAGGTGCGGTCACATTACGAAAATCTCACCCGCGGTGACTCAAGCCAGGCTTGAGACTCTAGTGTGACCGTAGCCGAAATCATCGCACGATTTTACCTGTCTGCATGCACCGACCTAAAAGGACGTCTGACTGTATTCTCTCTCGAATGCTGAAATGTTTATTTCTTTGATGAAAGTCTATCAAAATAGCATTACAAACTAGTTCTTTCTAACACAATACAAAATAGTTATTCATCGTATCCGTACTGTACTGCTGATGTGCAGTTAATTAAACCAAATATACTAGAAACACAAGATAGAGCACTCACATAGATACTGTAGTAAAAATGAGGTGACGTAGGCGGCGGCCCTTCTTTTTAACCATGCAAGTTTTCTATACTTCGTGCCTGACGTACAGGGCGCCCTTCCGTTGCTAAGTATATCCAGACGCACACGGCGCCCTTCTTTTTCCACTAATGGAGGAAAACTTTATCACTAGAGTGCGTCCGGGCCGCGATTTTTTTTCCGTACGAAACTTCACTCGGGCCATCTCGGATTGACTCGAGTGAGTACGATACGAGGAACAAGAGCAGACA
>NW_022688084.1:0-612 GCF_011630105.1 Anneissia japonica | reverse complement strand
CCATGACAGAAACAGTACCTGAAAAAGTTGTGTCAATGGTGGGTATCACTTAAGCTAAAGCTTAGTTTGCCCTTGCAACTCAACTGACATCATATGACCTTTGGCAACTTTCCAGCAACTGTGAGAAACTTTTAGTCGAACAATTTGAGGCGAAATGAGTGCTTTCTCAACATATTAATAATGATTAATTTGGAATTGTTAAGCGCATAGAGTTTTAGATATGCACTATATAAATATACAATAATAATAATAATTATATTGTTAAGGTTGATTGATGGCAGTTGAGTACAGTTGCAAGAGAGACATAATCTTAGGGTTAAGTTTCTTCCTTTCATATTAAAACTAAGATGCATGAAGAATGGTGACAGTCAATGATGTTTAAAAGTAAACAAGTGTCTAAGTGACATATACAGATTAGAAATGTAAACAGCATTCATCCAACTGTATTCTTATATGCAAATATCCTGATTTATATCATTTTGTCTGTAATTTGACTTTACTTTACAGTGGCAATTACATATGCTAACACAAATGTCACATAGAACTCTTATGCATCCTGTTGCATTGTAAAATGTATGTACATGTATTCTAATTCATCTGCCCCTTTGGTTG
>NW_022688083.1:0-1311 GCF_011630105.1 Anneissia japonica | reverse complement strand
GTGAGGCAGGGTCTATGTCTTCAATTCTGTATAATGTATATATCGATGATTTAACAGATGCTAACTGTGGCTGATCTGTATCTGGAGTATCAGCTATGATGATGATATGGATATTATAGCCCCTTTATTGCTTAGGCTTCAATATCTCAATAGGATTATGCAGCATGTCATGATGTACTTTGTAACGCCAATAAATTTCTGCCCTACTGTGTGTAAATTGTAGGGTGGTCAATTTATTACTCTTAATGGCAGTAGACTTAATTTTGTTGACTCAGTAAAGTACTTACGTTGCATTCTGTGTAATAATTTAGCAAAAATGAACTTGATATCAAAAGATAATACAGTCCTTGTGCATCAGAGCAAATATGCTCCAAGTGGAGATCTGCTCTTTATGTTTAATTTCCTCATATTTCAATGTTTTGCCTGTGTTGTTTTATTAACTTGATTTTGAAATGAAGTTTTATATATAATATCTAGAATCACATTCACTAACACACAAATAAATCATTGTTCAATAATTTATTAGTTATTCGTAAGTATCTTACTTTAAAATCAGTTTATTAGCAATATGGAAAAACAAAAAATTTACACAAAATATAAAAAAGCAGTCCAAAATGAAACAATGCAGGAAAGCCAAAACACTGACAATAATTAGACAAATACAAACAAATATCAATAAATAGCAACATAGCAATAATTGGATTTTTGCATTGTATCGGAGCATTCAATATCAGAAGCGGGTGGTATGTATTTTTTTTATTTAAGTACTTTTAAATCTATTTATTACTTTTATTAAGTATTATCAGAAGGTTTTACCCTTGCTGATTAAAATTTGTTTTGTATAATTGTGCTGTCATATATATTCCCTTTATATTCTGTTAGTTTATTTGTATTTTAATTGCAAATCTGGTTCAAATTTAGAATATACTCTGCCTACCCTGAATAAACAAATGTTATCATTGTTATGAACTGAAGGCCTAATTAGTTACTAAATAGCAGACATTATTTATCCTGATTAAGTAGATTGCAACTAGGATATGTATATAAAGACGTAATATAATGCACCTGAACCTGAATAAACAAATGTTATTGTCTATTATTCCATCACGACAATAACAATTACTATCAACACTGCAGTACCCGCTGCTTACTTGGACTCGAATTCAACCCTGGCCATCAGGCGCAAGCTCGGTGGTCTAGAGGTATGATGCTAGGCTAGTGATCTGGAGATTGTGGGTTTGAGTCCCACCCGAGAACAACTTGCAATTTTTTTCGCAGTTGTTTTCAAATGTACTGAGTATTCGGTACATT
>NW_022688082.1:0-639 GCF_011630105.1 Anneissia japonica | reverse complement strand
GGCATCTTCCAGGTCGAACCAAGAATATATGAGCTGTCTTATTATAGTATTTTGAGTGTCGAACAGTTTCGTGGATTTAAACCGTATTGTGTTCTACAACTCCACTGTGACCTGCTGTTATAATTTTCCTATTGTCAAAAGCGTACCCATGATTACTCTGATTCAAGATATTGAATCAGAGTGTCAAAGCACATAATGTCAGTGGCGAAAGTGGGTCGTCCTGGAGGATGCCTTTTCAAACGTATTGCGTTTCTACAACTTAAAAGTGTCCGATGACCAATTTTTTGTTACACTTTTCCTAAAATACTGTGATATAGGTTTTTTGATATATAGGTTTTAACCAGGTTATACTTTACTGATAAAGAAAAGTGAATTATTAAGTCATGGGAAACAGATCCAAAGGCGTCTTCCAGGTCGAACCAATTTATATGAGCTGTCATAGCATTTTGAGTGTCGAACAATTTTGTGGATAACCGTATTGCATTCTACAACTCCACTGACCCTTTTAATAAAAGCCTTTTGTAGGGACAAGTTAATTATATTGTTTTTAATATGAAACTCCTCCAGATTCTCGGCGAGTAGTTGATAGTTTAGCTTACCAACTGACGATGCTAAAGCAATCATCCTAAAATTGGATGG
>NW_022688081.1:0-1019 GCF_011630105.1 Anneissia japonica | reverse complement strand
TTCAAAATATTTAAACATTTTGTACCGGACAAAATTGCACCGCTGGGAGGCTATCCTTTTACTACCTAGCGTAAAAGGAGTAATTCTAGTTATTATTTACATTATCATTATTAAAACAGTATTTTTATATTTAATTTATTTCTGCCCTGTCATGGAAAACCCACTCAACTTACACATTTTTCAAAATGTACTTTTTAGCTATTTGCTCTTTTGGGGACATGTGTATTCAGAATTTTGAAATTATAACTGAAAATATGAAATTCAAAATTAAAATATCACTCAACTACAAGTCACAACTTTTCAATCGTACATAAGTGAAGCTGACGAGAAACAATACGTACAGTGGCCCAAGCCTATGTCGTAATTACGACATAGATATGTCGAAATTACGACATACGTATGTCGTAATTACGACATACGTATGTGGAAATTTCGACATATTATGTCGAAATTTCGACATAATAAGTCGTAATTACGACATACGTATGTCGAAGTTTCGACATAATAAGTCGTAATTACGACTTACGTATGTCGAAATTTCGACATAATAAGTCGTAATTACGACATACGTATGTCGAAATTTCGACATAATAAGTCGTAATTACGACATAAAAATATATATTTCAGTGGCCCCTCTAATAGGTTTTCGTAGAATAGCTAGTAGCGCCCTCTTTAGTTTTAAAAGTTTTTGAAAACACTTTTCGGAATGGAGTTGCTGTAGCCAAAGCTGTAGCTGGTTGTTTGACATTTGATTTTCGCAGTGAATACTCAGTTTATCACACTCTTTAGATTCAGTAATACGCAATAAATTTTAGCTAACTGAAACCTAGCTTAGCAAACCATCAGGGCTTTCCTAGCCCGAAGACCTACATTTAGGTCAGTAGGCCTAGACAAACAATAATGTAGTAGGCCTAGCCTAGGCCCTAATTATAAAAGGTGCTTTGCTACCCTACTCTACTTAGGCTAGGCCTAGTAGTAGTAATACTAGTAGACTACTAGGCCTAGGCTGGCAGGCCTAG
>NW_022688080.1:331-572 GCF_011630105.1 Anneissia japonica | reverse complement strand
GGAAAGTCAAAAATTTGCACTAAGTGCTCAACTCGGCGAGATAAGCACTTTTGTGCAAAAAGTGAAATTGTTAAAATGTTGAATCAAAATGTAATTTTTTTTGTTAGGCACGGTGAGATAGCCTGAAATAAACTCTATTCCATTGAAAGTTTGAAGTTTTTCGGAAAAGTACTCGAAATATGGCGGAAAGTCAAAAATTTGCACTAAGTGCTCAACTCGGCGAGATAAGCACTTTTGTGCA
>NW_022688080.1:0-317 GCF_011630105.1 Anneissia japonica | reverse complement strand
TGTGTGACAATGTTAAAAAGTTGAGTCAAAATGTAATTTTTTTTGTTAGGCACGGTGAGATAGCCTGAAACAAAGACTATTCTATTGAAAGTTTGAAGTTTTTCGGAAAAGTACTCGAAATATGGCGGAAAAATCAAAAATTTGCACTAAGTGCTTATCTCGGCGAGAAAAGCACTTTTGTGCAAAAAGTGACAATGTTAAAAAGTTGAGTCAGAATGTAATTTTTTTTTGTTAGGCACGGTGAGATAGCCCGAAACAAAGACTATTCCATTGAAAGTTTGAAGTTTTTCGGAAAAGTACTCGAAATATGGCGGAAA
>NW_022688079.1:0-741 GCF_011630105.1 Anneissia japonica | reverse complement strand
AAACGGCCACCGTGCCCTTTCTGTGACCCGTCTCCACCAGAGACACTTCGGTGCACAGGGTGGTATCGGCAAGCCTGTAACCGAGGGACAGGCAGTCGAGATTCTGCGAGAACGGACTGCGCAGAAAGACGGGATCGGTGATCTCCAGCAGCACGGCCACCGCACCTCCGTTCTCGGATCCCGGATAGGTGGCATCCCTCCACCAATCGCGAACGACTCCGATTCCTTCAGGGGATCGGATGCCCGAACCGTCCTTGCTCGCGCGAAGGTGCTTCCATCGAACGGGAAGTCCTCGGAGGCGCCATCGATCCACGACGTCCGGAGTCACGTCGTACTCGTTCGCGGCTTCGCGCTTATCCGACGTATCCGACTGCGAACCTCTTCATCTCAGTCGCTTCAGATTTCTCTTCTTTTCGTTCTTCCTCCTCACCTTAACGTAACGCATCGCTAAGGTGTACAGCTCGCCGTTCAGATGTGCGCGATCGTCCTTGTCCTCCTGTTCCACTTCGTTCGGAGTCAAGCTCAACGTTTTCTCTTTTAGGTCCACCACGGCGCGGATGTCGTCCGACATGCTGATCAGCTGAACCGTGAACCAATCTACGTGACGGACGTCGAGGAAGACGGCGCTATCCGGCGCGACAGCGTCCGCGACGAGGGAACCGCAGAATGGCGATAAGCGTTTCGCTACGAGAGCGACCGTCGGAAGGAGGTCCGTTCGAAAGAACGAAGGATCGTCGTTCG
>NW_022688078.1:0-1651 GCF_011630105.1 Anneissia japonica | reverse complement strand
AGGCATCCATTGGAACGATCAACTTTCTCCATGGCACACCAAGCACAAACAATGCGCTCCGCGGGGCGAAAGGGAAAGTAATGCAGGTCCTGATGCATCGGGTGTCGAGAAGTCTTGGCACCTAAATAAGAAAATTACTTTACACCAAAATTCATCTTGTTCTACCATAAGTTTGGAATGTAAAAATCAAGTAAGGTATCTAGGTGGGTGCAAGTTCACCCTCCGCAAAAAATGCTTGCCCCCCCCCCCCACTGGAAAAATCACCTTATTTTGCAAGTTACCACCCTCCTCTATTAATCATCGAGCCCTCCCCAATTCACCTTTTGTGCACCCCCACCTGCAAATTCAAGACTCTTAGATACACAACTGGTAACAATGAGAGGCCCTGGGGAAAACTTCAAACTGACATCTCTTGATTGTGCATTGGAATATTATTGTTTTACATTTCTCATCAGACGAGACTTTTTTTTATACCTTGTTTCGTGAACTTATCTTTTTAAAGATGTCAGACGGAGGAGAAAATAAAAATAAAATTATATTCTTGAATGTAAACAGTGAAGAAATGGGATGGTTAAATGATTTAAATTTATATAATTAGGAAGAAATATACATATCTTACAGTTGGAGATTTCAAGACACCGCCAGGTGTAATAAAAATAAAGAAAAACTGGTTTTTCTGGAATTTCCAGTTTTATTTGTGGTGGCGGGTGTGCCAAGTGGCCAAAAATAAAATTTTATTTTTATTTGAAATCATCAATATTGATGGGCAGCAGGTTCGCGAAACAAAGTATAAAAAAATCCTTGCCTCATCATCCTAATACACATTACCTGTATCAGGTGGTTTGTTGATCAACATTGTATGCATGGCCATGATATTTGGGCCTGTAAAACATTCTACGTACTTCACAATCTATGAAAACAAGACAGCAGAAACAAGACATCAACATAAGATAGAATATTTTCTTTTTTCCAAACCAAAAAATTGAAAACTTGAATGGTAAAAATTACCTTGACAGTTTCACTGCTCTTTTCACGAGCAGCTTCTTCAGAAGAATGACTATCTGTAACTAAACAGACTGACCTCTAGAGATCCGATTCTGTTTAATTACAGGGACATATATGTGACTTAGTTGGTGTGTGCCTTCGTCTTCAGATCCAAATGGCCTCCCTGATACGTCTGTTGTAGGTGTCTGGTTCTTTATCTATGATTTTGGGTTGAGCCCAGTTTATGACCTGATTAGAGTGCTATGGCTGATTTACTCAATTCTCTTTCTGATTCTCTGAAGTTTTGACGAGTGAAATTCTTCCTCTGTTGGGTTACCCTTTCAGTTTCTTTTCTATGTTTTTTATACCCACTACCTACCCTATTTTTGGGGCCCATTATGCCAACATAATTTTTTTTAGGCCTTAGTAATATAATAGTCCTCTACTACTATGACTAAGAACGATTGAAAAGTTATATTTAAAAATTAACATAAAAGGAAGTGGGTGGGGGTCAAGCAAATAAAGCAAGACTTTTTTTATTCCTTGTTTTGCGTACTTATTTTTTTAAAGATTATCGGAGGAGGGCGGAATAAAAATAAAAATAAAATTTTGTTTTCTTATTTAGCAAATAGTTTTGCCAAAATCATCCAGATGGAGGAGAAAATAA
>NW_022688077.1:0-648 GCF_011630105.1 Anneissia japonica | reverse complement strand
TTCGGCATGTGGGCCCCATGTAGATAAATGTGGGCATGCCCATAAGTATTTTCCCAGATATTTGGCACATGGGCCCCATGCGGATTAAATGTGGGCATTTCCATATTTATCTGCCCAGGTATTTACCATATGGCGCCCATGTACTTTAAATATGGGCATTCCCATATATATTTGCCTATATATTTGGCATATGGGCTCCATATGGGTAAACCATGGGCAAGGCCCATATGTGATTGCCCAGACGGATCCCATAAAGGAAAAATATGGGGAAGCCCATAAGACTTTTCCCAGATATTTTGCATATGGGCCCCATGTGGGATTGTTACCTGGGTTATCTACTGTGTATTTTTCCACCAGTCAACATCAAGCTTCATTTCCCAATCATGTTATTATTTCCCTGTTTGGGATTCTCTGCAGAAATTATTCTCTTGGTGAGCACCTCAATCAAAACATAGACATTCTCAACAATACTTGTTACTTGGTACTTCTATAGCGCTTTTCTTGCGGTTACAAAGCGATAACACTATAATTAATATTTCCTCCAAGTACAGCACACCCCAACCAAAACCAACAGAGTATGCTCTCACAAATCATAGACCACAGAAAATTAATGGTAATAAAGAATAAAAAGATTCAGAACACTATATG
>NW_022688076.1:0-2249 GCF_011630105.1 Anneissia japonica | reverse complement strand
GTACCCCGACGTGCACTATCTCCACCTTCATATTTTTATGCATCTTTCCCAGTTTTCATCATCCTGAGATTTATTGTTGACATGGCTCAATATCCATGACTTTTCATACGACGTGCAGTCTCAATGAAGAAGTCAATCCAAAGTTATATATCTTAACTGTCATGTACCCCGACGTGCACTATCTCCACCTTCATATTTTTATGCATCTTTCCCAGTTTTCATCATCCTCAAAATTTGTTCACCAACTGAAATGTTTTAATGCATTGTTATTGTGTTGTTTAATTACAGAGAAAACAGTCAAAAGCGTGTCTTGTTTTTGCAACATTTAGTAGAGGATCGGACTGAATCTAGTATGTCTTACTACGAATACTTGCAACATCTTCAGAAAGAAATTAAGAACTAGGTAAGTTGTAAACTAAAGCTGATATTCCACTATGGGAGTGCAACCGTTTGACTGTATGCTGTTTACTTTCGTGCACAAGTCCTTCACCAGATTGTTTGAATTTTCCTTAATGTCACTGTTCATTTCAGCAAAATTTTGGAGTACAAAATGTACCTACTTTTTGTGAAGCTTAATACTGCGAAGCCAATCAGATCGCAGGAAATATTTTTTTGTGTCCATGAGCATCGAACCAAATCCAAATAAACGTCTCCATGGCAGGCTGAGATGTTAGTTGCAATGTAGTAGTAGTGTTTGTGAAAAATGCATATCACAAATCATTTCGCTCATGTAGGGGAAAATAAAGAAGCGCTTACACAGTTTTTTTTTTCTCTTGTCACACGAATAGATTTGCCTAATGAAAAACTGGCTTTAAAGTGGTAATAGCAAACTTACAATAGTGAATAACACATGGTTTGAAATTGCTTTAACCAAAAGGAAAATAATATTATTAAACATGCTTTATTGAAATCAAAGTAAATGCAGATAATTATTTGCTCTGTTGTATTTTTGATGATTTGTAGCAAATAAAACAAAACAAAAAGATACAAAATCAGTTCCTGTCCCTAATACATGGCTTTGTAGATATTTAATGGACATTGAAAACATCATTGTAATCACTATGTATTTTGGTGGTGGTTGAAATGCTTGCCTTCCACTCTTGGAATCCCAGCAATTCCTACAAACAGCTAGATATTTTTTCTTTTCGTAAGATTATAGTAGATATCCACTCCACTCCATAGCCTGACGATGAGACTAATACAGTAATTGATAATATTAATAGTATTAGTAATTGACTAATATTCAGTAATTTATATCACAATTGTTACCCGTTGCGATTGGGTGCTACAGTCTTTATTACTCCCAATTACCACGGAATCCAATTGCAATGAATCACAACGAATTCCAACGGCCCTGTTTGGCTGAGGTCAGGCAACAATAGGCCTAGCCACCGGAGGCCTAGGCTCTAGAATGTAAAGTTTGTTTGTGTTGGTCTGAATGCGTTTGTTGATTGCGATCGGGAGTAATGAGTTTTGGATTACCACCAATTACATTGCAACAGATTGTAGTCTGAATAGGGTATTATACCATAGCATTTCATGCAAAAATCTGGCACAAAGGAGGAATTTTAAATGTTAGCACTGCAAACCTGAGCTAAATTAAAAACATAACCACAAACGCAACAATCGTTTTAAGTCGGCCCAAGTTAAATCCTGTAAAGTTATTTTCACAATTTCATGTGACACCCATATATGGGCATGATTTTATATCAGTTGGAAGAAATAGAAAGTTCAGAAAGGTCAGAGCCATTCAAGGACAATGTGGATTTACATGGAATTCAATTACCTACAATTTAGTTTCTCCTATCAGTTTTGCTTTGGAGCCATGGTTGTGTTTGAGGTTGGAATGCAGACAGTTGTGATGCAATAATCTTGTGAATGGAATTCCAGACAATCATTTAGTTTATGTTTAGCCACCTCCTGTTGTTCTTTCATGAAAGGGAAATCCCACTCTAAGCATAGTTACACTAGTAGTTTTGAGGTATGCTTGTATTAACACTAACAGGTGAATGGTCTGTGATTAAAATTTCAAAGTACTCAATTGTAATGTTAAACTCATCCAGATTATCAACTTGTATTTGGAAAAAAAAAAGTGACATGCCTAAATATGGTGATTATGACCTTACATCATGACGCGAACATATAGGACACATCGTGTATTACTATATGTGACTTGCTGATTAAGACCTTACATCATGACGCGAGCATATAGGACACATCATGGATAACTATATGTGACCTGCTGATTA
>NW_022688075.1:0-1158 GCF_011630105.1 Anneissia japonica | reverse complement strand
CCTAGCAATTATGACAAACCTACTAGCAAATTGCTAGTTTGCTAGCGTGAATTTCGAGCCCTGATTATATATATGTAATTCCTCATAAAGAATATTTGTGGTGAAGTATAAGAAGTGATAATGAATATTTATATAAAACCAGAGGATTCACTAATTAGTTTTAAAGACAAAAAAGACAGTAACTCCAAAAAGAGACAGACAATTTGAAATTCAACTTTTGGATCTATTTGATCATTATTAGGAATACTGATGAGAAAATCTCACCCATCCATATTTACAGAAGTATAACACAAAGCATATACAAAAATTATTAAAAAACAAAATTAAAACTGGTGAATTTTAAAGATGTAATTAAAAATGAGGTGTGTTTTACATTAAGTAGATCACTTATTTTCATGAATATCAATGAATAACAACAATCTTATAGAATATTTATCTCTTTTGCTATATTGATTTCTATTTATATCATTCATTTGTTATGTATTAAACTCAAATATTAAGATTTAAATATGTTAATATATCGATTTATGTAATTAATCCTCATTGTTGAATTACTGTGTTTTCTTTATAGGTTTTAATTAAAGACAATACAATAATTCTTACCCCAGCCCACATAAAGGCTTACATGTTAATGACCTTCAAAGGTCTGGAGTACCTGCATAATAACTGGATTTTACATAGGGTAAGTTGTGACAGCTTAAAATTGTATTCTTCGAGATCATCAAATTATACATGCCCTATACATGCGGTCAAGCGTTGCGTTACCAAACACAGAGATCTCTGTGTTTGGAAAAATTAGATAATCTAGACAGGGCTTTAGCTATAATTTGACTTTAAAATGTTTGATTAGATTTTGTCTTCCCAAAAAAAAAAAATTAAAGATACATGATCAGTTTGATGAGATATCTCAGAAAAATATTGCAAATTATCAAGAAAATGATCGAGCAATCCACAGGCTGACAGTGAAAGTTTAATAGTCTGGTTTTAATAGTTTATTTAGAAACTTGTGTTATGACTGATTTATTTCCTAACATGATTCAGAAATAAAATTTGAAGTACTTAATAATCTTTAAAATTGAATTCATATTTGAGGTATGTCTGATACATTGGGTGGAGACAGACATATAGTGTGCTATTTCCAAGTATCTAACCTTAATA
>NW_022688074.1:0-977 GCF_011630105.1 Anneissia japonica | reverse complement strand
AATGAAGATGCATTTCCAAGGAAGGATGTGCAGTTGTTAGCTTTGCATTTGTTGTTAATTCAGTAAGAATTGGGAAGGAGGGGTTCTAACCAATAACTAGAAGAATCTATGATTTGGATGAAACATTGGTGTCTGAAAAGTAGAATTAGCTCTAAGAAAATTGTTAATATCATAGAAAGATAAAAAGTTCTGTAAAACTGAAGTAGTTTTGCTCTGTTAACGGTTTCAATAGTAGCACCGTACTTGTTTACTATTACACTAAGTATAAATGTTTGGCAGTCTAATAGATACTCTTCAATTCAACCTTCTCTTTCTACATTCAGCAGTTTCATTTAAAAAACTTGTTAACTGGTAAATAAAACCAATTTTAGAAACAGTTGTTAAAATGTATAGATTGAGATGAATCAATTCTTACAATTATTTTTCATAATTTTTTAACAATTTAGTGAATATATTAATCTTGAAGTTTTATTAATTTATTTGATCAGATTATAAAATGTGATTATTTTTGCTTATTAGGATAATGTTGTAATATTAAATTGTATGTATTGTTGAATATTTATTTTATTGTTGTTTTGCTTTGGTCACATAAGTCAACCATATGTGCTCTTAAGGTTTTTAATCATTAAAAGATATTTATACATGTAGAGTGGGATTGGGTAATGTTTGTATGAAACTTCTGGTAATGAAGAGGATGGGTTTAAAAAGAAACCAAACTTGTATATATTACTCTGTCAGACTTCACCTCATTTGATAGACTGAACATAGAATTTATTAAAATATCCTGGGTGAGGAATATTCCCTGGGGTTGGGTATAGTCATTTGGGTGAGGGCTAGTCATAGTTTAGGTTAAACCTTTTGGGTAGTTGCAGATGGATAGCTTTATTCCTAGGGAGTAGATTTATTTCATCGGTTAAGTCAGATCCTAAGGGTGAGGTCTAGCAGAGTTATTTCATCTCTTGGTTTTGTGCAATCTT
>NW_022688073.1:0-905 GCF_011630105.1 Anneissia japonica | reverse complement strand
GGTATGTATATATTATAGATAAATCTAACGGAGAGTTAAATAGGCGATTTAACCATTAGGATGCCTACCAGTACTTAAGTACAAATAGTGTGGATATCACTCCAAAAATAACAAGGCAATTTTATTCAACGTTTCATTTTTATTTAAGCATCATCAATAATAATAGTATTATTATCATTATTCTTGATGATGATCCGCCCAAACTGTTTTTGGGCGGAAGTAAATAACTTACTTTGGTCCTTAGCACCCATTTAAAAAGGTACTTCGACCAGCCCACGTCTTTGTATATATATATCTTCCTTAATTATATAAATTTAAAGCATTTATCAATTGCATTATTACACTGGTTACGTTCTTCATTAAAATTTTATTTTTATTTTCTCGTTCGCCTAGATGCGTTTGGAAAAAATATTTCAGCTAAATAAGAAAAAAGTGGTTTTTTTTTCGCCCTTTTCTGACGATCTTTAAAAATTGTTCGCTAAACAATATTAAAAATTGTTCTTCTTAATTTCAATTGTTTTTACAGCCTGTATAAATACGAATGGCAATGATAATAAAGGTGATGTTTTATAATCTTAATGATTTGATGTTTCTATTGCATACTAATATATAATTAATATAACTTTATTTTGGAAACGACGCTTTTAAAACAGCGGACACGCTCTTGCAGTATGTTCATAATCTGTACAGCCATAATACAATATTAAAACAGAGGCGAGACTTTTAATACAATAAAATGTACGTTACACAATTACACAAGTTAAATATATCACAGATCCTCTATATCATTTAACACTTACAATTATAACATTTACAGCAAAGCACAGTTTATATATTGCGACCAACTGACTTATACTATTTTAATATTTATAAATAATAATAATCAAATTAATAACATAAGATTT
>NW_022688072.1:0-807 GCF_011630105.1 Anneissia japonica | reverse complement strand
CGAGTACGTTCAAACGAGTATAAAAAGTAATAACGTCATAAATAAAATTAAATTTTTTCATAATTTAAATGGCAATATGATGACGTCAAAATATCCGATCAGCCATTATGATCTATAAAATCGTATCTACAACTCATGTGCTTTCAGAATATGTAATAAAAATTGGGGGTCACCTTTCATCCTATGGAGCTATAAGTGATTAAAAACATGCAATTCATGGTTTTATGCATATATAAATGTTGACGCACGCGTACGCACACGTAAAGTCGCGCGAACTGAAAATTAAGGTACCTGACATTCAACCTTGACCTGGAGATTATGCTCACTTAATATGATTCAGAAATGACGAAATGGTTAACATGATATGGGCTCATCAACGTTTTGAAGAAAGAGAAATGAGGGGGTCAGAAAAAACAATATTTTTGACCATGATGACGTCATCAAAATCTAAAAAGACGTCAAATATATGAAAGAGAATTGTCTCAGCTATAACATACTGAAAGTTGGAAGATGATCGGTAAAGTATAAGCGAGATACGCTCAAATGCGTATTTTCAAAATGACGTCATAGCTATAAATCACTTTCTTTAAATTCAGACGCAAATATGATGACGTCACAATGTCCGATCAGCCATTATGATCTATAAAATCATATTTACAACTTATGTGCTTTCAGAATATGTAATAAAAATTGGGGGTCACCTTTTAACCTAAGGAGCTATAACTGATTAAAAATATGTCTAATTTTAGCATAATTTCACTGTATAGCGGCAAAATACGCACAAAGATACCTATGTTTGATGCGCAC
>NW_022688071.1:0-1038 GCF_011630105.1 Anneissia japonica | reverse complement strand
ACTGTATTTATACATTATATAAACATATAACAGTACTGTGCGATAAGTACTTTTCTTTAATTAGCCATTATCGTTATATTGTTGCCATAAACAAAGTTTATATATATATATTTATGGTTTTTATATACGTTATTGGGTGCACTATATATAGGACACCTTCCATTTGGAGACACCTGTAGTTGAAGACCAGTCAATTACAGGACCAAATAACAATCTTCAATCTTTTAACACAAATCTAACCCTCTACTTGCAGACCATTCGAGAACAATTAGAGAACATCTTTGATACCTAAAACTTGGGATGGTCTTGGGGGGTGGGGGGCGATTTTGGTCTGCATTCAACTTAAGTGTAATACGTTGCAATTTGACTTAAGTCTAATTAAATTACACTTAAGTGCAATTGATTTGCACTTAAGTGTTATTGTATTGAACTTCAGTTCAACTCAACATAATGGAAATGCATTTACACTTAAGTGCGAATGAAATCAACTTAACTCGAAATTAAAAGGTTAGTTAGACTTAAGTGCAATGGAATTTTAAATGGAAACTTAAGTCTAACTGAACTGCACTTAAGTGTAATGTATTACAGTTAACTGGAATGTAAATGATAAAACGGCTTTCCATGGCGATACTGTGTAGTGATTTTTTGGAAACCAGGATTTACCTCGATTGCTTTGCCGAATTCTGTCTAAATGTTCCTGTAGTTGTTTTTCTGTAAGGCCGATTAAACGCGCCCCAGCAGCATAGTGGCTCACAACATGAGGAGCATTCATTTTCTTGTATTTTTTATGGAAGTAGCTGTAGAAATATAATGATAATATTATTGATTAATAATAATAATAATAATAATAATATTATGATGATGAGGATGATGATGATGATATTATTGATTAATAATAATAATAATAATAATAATAATAATAATAATAATAATAATAATAATAATAATAATAATAATAATAATAATAATATAGTTATTACCCCACAAGTTCGTCCATCTGTTTGAGGGCGGACTTTTTCATAAATTGTGTGAGGGCGT
>NW_022688070.1:0-503 GCF_011630105.1 Anneissia japonica | reverse complement strand
ATTTTAAATAAGTTTTACAATTTCTATATATATATATTTATTGTTAAGGCAAATTTTACAGATTTATTAGTATTATTTCAATTGCTCATTATTATTTTATGTGTAATCGGAATAGTGCATTAGGAGACCTACATGATAGTGATTTGGTTCACTTTTAGGAATCCTGTCTCGGCCTGTTTCAGATTGTTTATGCTTATATTTTGTTGTATTGTAACCGGTTGTTGTTTTTTATGTATTTTATTGAGACAAAATAAATGAAATGAAATGAAATGAAAATAACGTCGCGTCTCGACAAACTTATTGCTCGTACAATTTAATTTACACTTACCAAATTCAGTCTGAAGCATAATCAATTATTTATCACGCTCCAGGTCAGCTATACTATCACTTGAATTGTTAAAATGCTGTAATTAAATCACGTGTTTTCTTCTGGTAGAACTTACAGCGATTATACTCAGACAGACCATATAGATACCTCCATGTGCAGATCTAACAGGTGAGAC
>NW_022688069.1:3672-7384 GCF_011630105.1 Anneissia japonica | reverse complement strand
CCTGTAGAAGGTCTTGTTCGTCGAAAGCCAGCACCCGCTGACGGGAAACACCTTGCACGCCGTCAATTTCGCCGTCATTTCCTTCAGCAGCTTCTCCGGTTTCCGTCCCGTTCTGATCGCGACAGTCGACACCGAAACTCTGTCAAGGACGGCGTCGTAGTACCGGTCGCCGAAATGAGCTCGAAGAGCGTCGTGCAACGACGCGTCGTAATCGGTGGCGAAACAGGTCGGTACAGGCTCCGACGCGATGCGTGCCGAAACCTCCGTTTCCGAGCGAACGGCCTCTTCGCCCACGTACGCTATCGTCTTCGTGTCCAGGATTCGCCACGCGGTCCTGTTTCCGGACGCGCGCCTGACGAGCGCGTGACATCCCATGGACACCGCGTTCGAAAAGGACACGTTGCACCGGACTCCCCGTCGTTCGTCGAGAACAACCGCCTTCGACGGCCACCTCATGTCGAGCGGGACGTCGTCCTCAGAGGTCGGAGCTTCCACCGCGTACACAGCCTCCACGGGCGCCTTCCTGCCCAACAAGCCCATTGGAGCGTCCGCGGACGAAACGTATCGCGTGTACAGGACCGGTGGAAGATCCGCGGGGCTCAAGTATTGCCGAGGAAGATCGAGTGCCGGTCGTCTGACGTCTCTCGATGGACCGCGAAATTCGGTCCGGGACATCTTGCAGACGTTGGAATGTCGAAGACGAGGCGGAGTCACGTCAGACGACGTAAACGGTGTTCTCTCGGGACGCTGCGCAGTTATCGTTCGACTCACCATCGAAAAACATTAAAGAAAGACAGACTTTAAAAAAATTGAAAGTCACACACAGGTTTATGGTTTTTTTTTGGTTCAAGTTTTATTTTATTTATTCATTTATTCGTTCGTTCGTTGGTAAGTACGTCTGGTTTTGGGTAATTTATGGTAGTTTGCACATGAGAACCGTATCTGCTTCTCGAAACGGGAGACGGAATAACTCTGGGGTCGAAATCGATCCGACAGATCGCATTCGACGAACACGACCGTGTCCCACACCTTCCGGAAGAGCTGCAATCGCCTCTCCTCGCATTGAACCATGTGGAAGACGTTCAGACAGTCTCTGATTAAAGTCCCTTTCCATTTCTCGAAGCATCGACGACTTCGAAGTGGTCGTCGACACGGTTGTATCCTCTCCGGGAACGTCCTACGAAGAAGATCGGTGTCGCCGAAATGGTTTACGAATTCGGCGAAGAGTTCCCTTCTTCTGTCCTGCATCCATTTCAGTTGCAGGCGTCTCGCCTCTCGAGAGTCGGTTCGTTCGGTCGGCGGCATGTTAGTTACTGACCCGCAATACCTTGCATGGCCCGTTTTTGTCTTTTCGCCTGTCCGTGAACGAAGTTCGGCAGGAGCCTCACGTCCTCCTGGTTTAGGTGCGTTCCGTAGTAAATTGACAATTCCAAGGAAACTGCGTTCGGCAGAACGTCCGGTAAAGGCCGCAAGACGGGGAGGCGTCCCAGAACATCGGACGGCGGGCCACACTTCGTCCGGTTCGCCCGCTCGTCCGAATCGACGATCGCGTTCAGTTGCTCGATGCGAAGATGCAAATCTCTCTTCGCGGCGTCGGCCTTCTCCTCGTGAAAACGTTTCCTTCGACCCGTAACTTCGGTGGTCAAAGTGCTGCACACGTCGGACGCCAACCTGTCGATGGCTTCCAATCCGGAACGGAGCTTCTCGTCGAGGATGCGTTTCCGACGCATCAACTCGTTCAACTCCTTGGCGTTGTGCTCGCGGAGCTCGTCGGCCGTGGCGGAACCGATCGTACCTTCCGCCAACGATAGGCGGTATCCCCTTCGCACCCTTCTTGGATGGCACGCGTGGACGTCCAACCACACCGAGTTCGTTTCCGGTATGGAAACGAGACACGGCTTCAGAGGACACTCGTAGCACGAGACGTCGTCGCACACTGTCGTCCACTTCAGCAACTTCGGCCACCTAGGTGCGAGTTCGTACAGGGCGTGCACCGTCCGCTTGTCGGTCAGTACCGAGTTGCACCACTTTTCCTGGTTGAACGTCAAAATCAGGTATAGTCGATTCTCGGTCTCGTCGGCGTTCAAGATGCCCCACCACAGAATTTGGCAATCGCGTCCTCGACCTTCGGTCCATCGAAGATGGAACAGTGAGGTGGTGCCGAGAGAAGCGACGACGTTTCTGAATTTCATCCGCACCTGCAACACCGGTCGCTCAAAGCCGCTCATGGCGACGGCGTTCAGCGCCTCCGTCACTCGACCGCCGAAGACGAACGGTTCGCAACAGCCGAGGAGATCCAGGCATCGACGATCGTTCGCCATAAATCGGTCCATGCACGTCATAAGCGACGGAGGAGAGATCCAACAGTATTTGGCCGCCGGAACGATAGACGTCTTCTCCGCATTCGATTCTAAAGTCCGCGAAACCTTGTACGAAGCCGGACATGACCGTCCAACGTCTCAATTCATTTTTCGCCTTGTACGTCCCGCTTCCTTCTCCGAGTTTGATGCTGAACGTCAACGCCATGGTTCGTCGCGAACGAACAATGCTACCCGAATTACTTATTTTTCTTGTTTTTATACTCGACGATCTCTTCTTTAAAAGGAAACAACTGGCTTCGAAATTAACATATGAACGCGAGACGCAGAAAGTATCATACAATCGGCATGCTTTTCTTATTCGCCCTGATAGTGATGTTAGTTTCGGTCGCGTATCCTATGCCGACCGAAGATCAACCGCCTTCGACGAACGAAATCGACGTCTCTTTCGCAACGAGCGTCGGCATCTCGCCCATCGTCGAAATGCGAGTGGTGAAGGAGTGGCGAACCCTGTTCGTGGGCGCGAACAACTCGGTGTTCGTGTTCGATCTCGATCAAACTCTAGAATCCTCGACGGCTACGAAGTTAGACTGGATGCCGGACTCGGTCGCCAAGAAGAAGTGCAGATTGAAAGGGAAGGAAGAACACGACTGCCAGAACTATGTGAAAATCGTAACTCCGGATTTAACGAACGGTCGAGTGTTGATCTGCGGAACCAACGCTCAGAAACCGAAGTGCATTCATGCCGAGATGTCGAACTTGGAGAGTGGTTGGAGGAGAAGGAACGCGACGGACGGTCTGTACAATTGTCCGTTCGCCGTCGACCAAAAAGTAACGTCCGTCTTCGCCGAGGGTAGTCTGTACGCCGGGACGGTCGCCGATTTCAACGGCAGGGATTCCGCACTGACGAGGTCGATGGGCAACGCCGTTCCTCTCATAACCAAGAGGCACGATTCGTTGTGGCTGAATCACCCGAAATTCGTCGGTTCGTTTGTAGAGGGAAAAGAAGTGTTTTTCTTCTTCCAAGAAGTTTCCGTAGAAAACTGCGAGAAGATTTACCGTTCGCGAATCGCCCGCGTTTGCACCGACGACAAGGGAGGCAGAACGATACTAGACTCCAGCTGGACGACTTTTCTGAAGGCGCGACTCGACTGTTCGTTCCGAGGGGAATTTCCGTTCCGCTTCAACTACCTGCAAGACGTCGTGCGGACAGTCCGCGGAGGAAAGGTCTTCTACTACGCCGTTTTCACGACGGGAGAACACGAAATACCCGCCTCGGCCATCTGCCGTTTCGGCCTCGACGACATAATGGACAACTTTGAAAGAGGTCCGTTCTTGCGACCGACGGCGCCTTGGGGACGCATCCCGGACGAGGACGTTCCGGACAACAGACC
>NW_022688069.1:548-3558 GCF_011630105.1 Anneissia japonica | reverse complement strand
ACCGTGACTGAGACCGGTAACCGTACGGTCGTTTTCGTCGGAACGGACGACGGTCGAGTCTTGAAATTGGTGTTGTCGGAAAATCGGGCCGTCCTTCTGTACGTCTTGCGCGCGACGGACCAACCGATCACGAACGCCGGGTTGCACGGGAACTTTTTGTACATAACCTCTACCGATCGACTTTACGAAATCCCTCTTCAACGGCATTGCCAACTCCTGAACGATCGCACACTCAAGCAAGATCCGCATTGCAGTTTGATGTCGACGCACGCCGGCGTCGAGTTGGAACCAAGACCATCGGAGCACGTGCAGACAGTGGAAAAGACGAACGCGGACGTAGAGTTGGAACCAAGACTTTCGGAGCACGTGCCGAACGTGAAGGCCACGAACGCCGACTTGGAGTTGGACCCAAGGCGTTCGGAGCACTTGCCGAACGTGCAGGCGAAGAACGCCTATCTGGACTCGCCGTCGACGGATTACATCAGTCTCGTCGCACTCGCGGCAATAGGGTGGACACTTTGTATAGTTGAAGCTATAGGCATTGTTTGGTTGATCTTTAAATTTACTTTGTTGGTACGGTAAAAAAAAAGAAATCGTGCGTATTTTTACATATCTGTGTATTTTTATAATTCGTTTCTGTTAGAGTTATGAACATGCGAACAGGGGCAAATGCATTGTTGATTTTAAAATTTAAATAAACGAAGATTGACACATAATTTGTTTGTTTTTCTTTTCTTTTATTTCGTCTAATCAACACTCAACCAGCATAATCAATAATGAAAGTCCATGTGAACCGAATAACGTACATCGTACTTAATGTCGAAACCTTCGACGCAGGGAAGTATACTAGAATATGAGCACTTGTTCATCAGCAGTACGACGGTCGGACTATCCACCTGCTGAACGTACGTTCTAAGTAACCTGGGCAATACCTCGTGACGCACGTCGTTCGAAACGATCGTTCGCTTGCACAGCAACTTCAGGGAAGGCATATCGTCGTACCATTCGTAGGAATATGTGAAATAACACATCGAACCTTCGGTTGCAACCGCAATGCTTTTGTTTCCCTCACTTCCGTCGTTGTAATATTCGAAGGTACGATTCTTTAGTCGACCGAACGTTGGTTTTTCGATTATTATTCCTTCGTCCTTTATTATTCCTTCGCCCTCGATGACACCGTAAAATCGAACGTCCTGGCTGTTTCCTATCGTGAATCGATGAAATCCCTTCGCCAGAAAACCACGCATCACGAAGTAACCTTCGGAAATCTCGTTCCACTCGTGCATTCTATGGGCTACTTTTTTTTGCAATTTTTCTTTTCATCGACGTCTGCACCGGATGCATTCGACTGAACACTATATCTTATTCGTTGAAAATCTTCTATAATATATGCCACCGCTTCCACCTCTTTACGGACCACCTCCTTACACTCGTTTCATATATTAGCTGCTGTTTCTGAGAAATGTGTTTGCGTTCAAATAAAGTTTTTAAAAAATAACTTAATATCATCGCAACATGCGAACAGGCGCAAATGCATTTTTTATTTTAAAATTGAAATAAACGAAGATTGACACATAATTTGTTTGTTTTTCTTTTCTTTTATTTCGTCTAATCAACAAGATGTGTATAAGAGACAGGGTTTATGGTTTTTTTTTTGTTCAAGTTTTATTTTATTCATTCATTTATTCGTTCGTTCGTTGGTAAGTACGTCTGGTTTTGGGAAATTTATGGTAGCTTGCGCACGAGAACCGTATCTGCTTCTCGAAACGGGAGACGGAATAACTCTGGGGTCGAAATCGATCCGACAGATCGCATTCGACGAACACGACAGTGTCCCACACCTTCCGGAAGAGTCGCGATGCACGTCATTTGAGACGATCGTTCGCTTGCACAGCAACTTTAGGGAAGGAATTTCGTCGTACCATTCGTAGGTATATGTGAAAAAACATTTCGAATCTTTGGTTGCAACTGCAATGCGTTTGTTTCCTTCACATCAGTCGTTGTAATATTCGAAGGTACTACTCTTGCTAGAAATCGACGAGGAGTCTATGCGAATAAGGACGGACTTAGTTCCGTCCGAATGGAAGATGTTTTTCTGTTGTTCGAATATCGGACTTTGGTGAAATATATTTCCTTTGTCCCCGATGACACAGTAAAAACGAACGTGCTCTCCGACGTTGCCTATCGTGAATCGATGAAAACCCTTCGCCAGAAAACCACGCATCACGAAGAAACCTTCGGAAATCTCGTCCCACTTGCCCATTCCATGGGCTATTTTGCTTTGCAACTTTTTTTTTATCGACGTCTGCACCGAATGCATTCGACTGAACAATATATCTTAATCGTTGAAATTCGTCTCGTTACTGCCATCCCCTTGCAAAAATTCAGGTTTTTATAGTTATGTTCTTCCAACATTCGTTCAAATTTTCACGGGCGCCGACGCAAAAGTCGCGAGCCCGTGCGCACAGGGGATCGCCGCAGCGAAGAACGAACAGATTTGTTCGCCCACCTCCCAGATTCTTGCTGTGGAAGACCAACTCGTCCCTTCTCGTCGCTCGTTCCTCTTCGATGGACGTCGTCACAACTGTGGAACAGCAGTTCGGTATCACAACCTCGGATGCATCCGACGCTGCAACCGCCAGTCTGGTGTTCGGTATCACAACCTCGGATGCATCCGACGCTGCAACCGCCAGTCTGGTCGGCACTCCTTCGACGGCGAGTCGAACCTCCCGCAATCGATCGGAGGCGCCAAGCCCGCAGGCGGAGGCGAGGACGCCGAGGACGGTGTCGTTATTCTGTTTCGACGGGCACCTCTTTCGGAGGGCATCCAGCAGACCGGTTGCGTCGACAAAGTCGTTGCGACACGCCGCAAACAAAGGGTGCTGCGAAGCTCCCTCGTGTCTGACGTAGTACGGCGCCGGCCGGAAAAGACCGAGTGCGGCGCACGCTCTCCTGAACTTGGGAGCGTTCGTTTCCTTCTTCGACAGTCGGCGAACGCTCGATAACGAAA
>NW_022688069.1:0-495 GCF_011630105.1 Anneissia japonica | reverse complement strand
AAAGCCGACGCAGGATCGTCGTGCGTCAGCGCGATCTCCACCAACTTCCGGTCCAGTTTGGAAACTAGAGGTTCCGCGTCGTCCCTCACGTTCAGCATGCCGACCGTGCCGACTGTACGGTCCTCTCGAAGGTACGCGTATCTTTTCTTCGCCGTCGTCAGCAGCAGCCGTCTGTACGTCTCCCTCCGGACGAACTTCTGCCATCCGTTTCCACCGACGGTTTTTTCGAATTCCATCTGCAAGTCGGGTCTGCCGTTCGCCCCGACCTTCACGAACAGCGAGTCCGTGTCTCCGTAAACCACCCGAGCGCCCTTGCGTTCGGCGCAATTCTTTAACTTAGCCAGCTGTCTCCTGCAGCTCGACGTCACGTGGTTGTAGAGTCGACCTCTTCCGGAGATGGCCAGGCATCCGATGCACGCGTTCGCCACCTTTTTGTACGCGGCCGATCGCTCCGGTCGTTCGTCCCGTCCTCGCACCAGCCTCTTAAGTACGGAC
>NW_022688068.1:541-815 GCF_011630105.1 Anneissia japonica | reverse complement strand
TACTGTACTATTTACTAGGCCTATAAATAATAATCGCCCAAGGGGAATATCTTTTGTTATTTCCCTTTAACGTCGTTTTTTTTTTAAATTGTTCTCTAATTCCTCCATTGTCTAAGTTCCCCTTAAGGTACAGGTAATAATAATAATTAATAATAATAATCATTTTAGCATTAATTACCTTGGCCTAAGGCTTGTAATGAAGAACCTACAGATACTATTTACTAGGCCTATAAATAATAACTAGCCAAGGGGATTATCTTTTGTGTTATTTCCC
>NW_022688068.1:0-534 GCF_011630105.1 Anneissia japonica | reverse complement strand
TTTTGTGTTATTTCCCCTTTGTCTAAGTTCCCCTTAACGTACAGGTAATAATAATAATACTTATTATTATTATTATCATTTCGGCATTACATGTAATTAACTTGGTCTAGCCTTCTTGTAATCAAGAACCTGCCGATTGCTATGCCTAATATTAATCAAACTAGCTCATTTTTCATTCATTTGGTGCTCTGCCATTTTGGCAGGTCTTATGGCATCCAGTATTTTATAGCTGCCTATTCTCAGCTCTTCTCTTAATTTGAAAATAACTGTCACTCTGTTTCATTTGATCAGTGATGAAGAAAAACCCGCTTTTCCTTCTGTGCTTTTCCCAGAAGCGTTTTTAGTAGGCCTACTTGTAGGCCTAGGTAATTATGCAAAACCCAGGCCTAACTAAAAAATTAAAATTGTCATAGTATGTAACTCAAGTTAAAATAACACTTTTCATTACTCGTGGAGCTTAATCAAATATTATGTCATTTTAAACGACCCATTGGTATTAACATGGTAACATCAATGTATTTTAAAAAACAGTGA
>NW_022688067.1:0-882 GCF_011630105.1 Anneissia japonica | reverse complement strand
GTCGCTTTTTCTGACAAATGGGCATTATGCAATCTTCCACCAACTCTAAGTATTCCCTTGCAGTCGAGATAAGGATTTAGTGAAATGAGACGGTTATTTCTGGAAATCTTCCCATTTTTAACTCAGCTATCTCGGTTGCAAAAACTTCTGACTGTAGGCTCTTCAATACAACTACCTCTGCTTTTGATACTTGATCAGCTGGCTTCACTTCATCACACACATGCCAACCGTTGCACTTAGATCCAGCTTTGAATGAGTGAATGATGTGTAGAAGATTAGTTACCGCTCTAATGATAGATTCCCAACTAGAAAATCTAACAAATCTGTTAGTACCAAGGGTAGGTTGAAGGAAAACTGCTTTGTTGCAGTTAACAACGGCTTCAGAATGAACCTCAGGATCGTTGTCCAGAACTTCAATCTCTGTCTGTATTAATTCGTTCTCATTCATTTGTTTAACTTTTAAGAAATCAGGACCAGATATCCACATAGAAGTGCCTAAATCAGCTGCTGGTATGGACCTTGATGCTAAATCAAGCCGGATTTTTTGCAGACGGAACGTACGTCCATTGCTCGGTTTTGAGGTTTTTAGTATTTTAGTAACACGATTGCACACATAGGTACGGAAGCGACGCTTGCGATTTGTCAGGTATCCTAACACAACCTTACTATCAGAGTAGAACCTTGATTTATCAATCTCCACATGCAGTTCCTGTTTGACGTACTGTTCGATTTCGGTTGCCAGAACTGACGCACAGAGTTCGAGACGTGGAATTGTCGTGGCAGCTTTGGGTGCTAGCTTAGCTTTACCCATTACCAATCGAACGTGTACTTCATCATCACCACTCAATGTTCGTAAATAGCAAGCTGCACCTATTGCAATAT
>NW_022688066.1:0-548 GCF_011630105.1 Anneissia japonica | reverse complement strand
CTAAAAATGCATTTTTTATGACTGTTTTTAAATCCATAGGCTATGAGCTTAGTTAGCCAACCTCTTTTTTCAACTCCATGTATGCAGTTTGGCGACATATGCCACCGGTCCTATCCAACTATGATACTTAAAGGCGACACCATCCGACCATTCACTTTAAACATCTGCTGTGGCATCAACCAAAATTTCAAAGTATCATTCAAATGTTTTCGATATGCATTGGACATTATCTTCAGTGGTGAACAAGCTCGGCCGATTCTCGCAAAGTCTTTGAAAACAGTCAAATATAATATAGGCAGCATCCATTTGAAAACCTGCTTTTTACCATCAATTGAGGTACCATCTCAGCTGAGTGCAAAGCACTCAGAAATAAAGGTAAGCCTAGTTGGAATACAAAGTTTTGAATGCATCAGTATTGCCTTGTACTCACACAAGTTGAAAGCGAAGTTACCAAATGAGTGCATAGTTTTTACGACTTTTAACATTCTTGATCCACAGGCTTCTAGCTTAGTTAGCCAACATCTCGTTACCACTCCATGCATGCAGTT
>NW_022688065.1:0-1073 GCF_011630105.1 Anneissia japonica | reverse complement strand
AATAAAATATGGTGTTGTGCAAACTTCAACATTAATAAGTGATTTAATAAATTGGAACAATCTCTACCTAAGTGGTCGACTTCATAAGCCGGTAAGTAAATCAGTTACAGTGTTAAACTCCACCAATCACCTCTGTCAGGCTGTCTGTCTATTCTATTCCTATTCTATGCTGCTTCTTGTTATCGCCTCTCGACAGTGCATCACCGAGTGCTCATGTTAGTGTTTTCTGTATATATAAGATTTAAAAGTAAATGAATGTTTGAAATTTAAGAAATCTAGAACCTAGATGGAACCATTCTGCCACCGTGAACTGTCTGTTGGGCTATCTGTCTGCTAGCATGATTACACAAAAACAAATTTACAGTACATAATAATCAAAGAAAGACACCATTCAGAAAAAAAAAGTCAAGGTGACAAAAATTATATTTTACCCTTGAGCATAAAAGAAAATGGAATTCCATTATTTTCTTTTGGGTATGCTGCAGCACTCAAGAAAATAATGTGCCTGAATACGACGGACACAGGGCAGAGGTACTGTATGCACTCTATGGAGTGATTGCTCTGGTTTTAAATATGGTACAGATTATAATTTGTAGAACAGTCAATAATGTAAAAAAAAATTGATAAACATACATTCTATTCTAATTTGTTTTCATTTAATTTATTTGAAGGATTTTGTAAGTAAACAGATTTATTTTTCTTTTCTCATGATATTTAGGTTCAAGTCTGTAAAAACACAGAAAGCAAGAAATTAAAAAGAGCCTTATGGCGGAACCAGTTCAGTGCCGTTTTCACATCCCTGTTGCTACTTCCAGAAGAATTCAGTGAAGAGAAATTATTTTGTACCATTACGGGTTTGTCCTATTCAGGTTAGTTTTGCTTCACAATTTAAGATTAATTTTCATATGAATTTGCCAAATATTTTCCAATTAATTATAAAAGCAAACTATTTTGAAATCCAGAATCTAAATCCTGCCAACATTTAATAATGTATAATAATTGGGCACAGACTTTATTGTTATAATCGGCCAATAAAGCTTACTACTGTAACTTACCATAAATAATTGAATATA
>NW_022688064.1:0-511 GCF_011630105.1 Anneissia japonica | reverse complement strand
CATTCTCCACATTATAAGCAAATCCATTCTAAGTCATTCAATAGAATCAACCTGATATTGCCAAAGTTGCGAATAAAAAGTATTACTTATTATCTCTGTACAACTGACACGTTCTTAGGCTAATTACTCAGTTTAAAATTTAGCGACATTACGCTGGTTTTCATATAGCAAGCCTTATATAGACACATAGATGTATATAGAGAGACAATAAGATTCTCAACCAACGAAAGCCACTGGAGTGGTGACAATACTAAATATATAAGTGCCTATCATTGAGAGACTGACATTATTCTGTATATCTGTAAGAACACACACACATATGCAGGAACAGCCAGGTTTAGCACCTGTGGACACTGGCCGGGCCCCACGTCAGGGAGAAAAACACACTTCGTTGGGGAGAATGTATTTTTTATATAGTAGACTCTAAAATCGTTTAAGTACACCTTTGAAACCTCTAAACTGTCATAGTTTCCGGGGGATAAGCCCCCTGGATCACTTCCGAGAGATTTTG
>NW_022688063.1:0-502 GCF_011630105.1 Anneissia japonica | reverse complement strand
AGGCGGTGCGCGTCACGCAGCACGTCAGGCACAGCATCCCGTACATGCACGCCTCCTCGTTCGACTTCGTGACCGCCGAGATGGCCAGCAGGCAGAACGAAGGTTACGTCACCAGTCTCTCGACCTTTCCGTTGGTGCTGGCTTCCGTCGACCCGAGGGACGTGGACGGCGCCAACCGCCGTCCGCCGACCGGCGCCAAGAAGGGCACGACGTACATCGAGAACGTCGTCGTCGTGAGCGGGAGAAACGTCGAGTGGAATCGTTCGTCCGATTGCTTTTCTCGATTCCTGACGTGCGCCAGGATCCTGCTGTGCTGCCACCCGAGATCCGACTTCGTGAGAAGTCCGTTTCGCAGTTCGACGCCGATCGTCGACGTCTTCGCAGAATTGCTCTTCAATCGGGAGGGCAGGACCTTCGCCGAAGACTCCGCGGACGACAGCGAAGATCGGCAGTCGTCCTCGCAACCGCCGCCTCCACCTCGGCCGAGATCGTTTCCGTGCAA
>NW_022688062.1:0-1463 GCF_011630105.1 Anneissia japonica | reverse complement strand
ATTCCGGAGATGTCCGGATAGTTCTTCTGTTCGATTCTGAAAATCTAAATCCGAAGAACAAATGCAATAATACAGTATGTATGTACTAACCAACAGGTTGATGGTCATTTATTCCAGTACCAAGCAAGTTCACGTCTGGTTGAGAGCCTGATACGAACCCATGTCCTGCATTTAAAATCACCGCTTTCAGTATCCACAATACAATCACAGATAACGTCATTGTGCTGTTTTTCATAATTCTGTTTCATTGAAAAGAAATAAAAGAAATATTAACATACATGTAGGATTGCCGTTTTATGTTTAGATGTCGTGAAATACCGTACTCTCAATAGTATTCTGCCGGAAGGCAGGTCCATCAAGAAGTTCTATTCCAGTATTCTCGATCGTCTGCATCTCTCTTCAACTCATTGTAACTTTTCATTCCGGATATCATCGAGCAGCATTATTCTTTTCCTTTCTCTCGGTATTTTCCCTTCTATTCTATCTTACATCCTTAAAAATACTGTTGTGACGCAATTATGTGACCTATCCATCTAATTTTCTCCTGCTTTACCGACTAGTTCTAAAACATCCTTGTTAATAACTAACCCTGTCCATACGCTTAATGAATACATGTGGTATAAAATGCTGTGAAATGGATAATTCATCCGTTTTTTTTAAATTCTAAATTGGTGTAGTTTTCGGATTTTTGCGTCCCCACCCGGCCCCGACTACTTTCGAAAGATTGTAAGCAAGGGTGCAGGTCAACTCGGCCACAAGTCAACTCGGCCACAGTCAACTCGGCCACAAGTAAACTCGGCCACAAGTCAACTCGGCCACAAGTCAACTCGGCCACAAATCAACTCGGCCACAAAAAGTTCGGCTACAGCTAACTCGGCCACAAGTAAACTCGGCCACAAGTCAACTTGTGGCCGAGTTGGATCGAATTCGTAAGCAATGCCCGGCTCAGTTGATTTAAATTTAAATTTATTCGGCGTTACATAAAACAAACAGCTGTGATTGTTTCATTGGCATGATGTAATTTTACAGTAACCTTACATGTTTACCTAGCTCCTTCGCTCTCGTCGGGACATCACCTCGGGGACTTCGCCGTCACTGATATCAGGATCCATGTAATCGACATTTCGTTGCACTAATATGTTTATTAATGCTCGAGTGGAGTAAAGTTATATTACTAATAACTAATGACAAAGCTTCGTTGAAAATTATGGGATAAATCGAACATTTATTCCTCAAGTAAAGAGTTGGTTTTTAAAAGATATAGAAACAAAATATAAAAAGATTGTACAAATAAAATGTGGTGGTAGGCCTATACATAAAAGTGTAATAATAAACATGTTATAGAAACCATCGCCGTATGATATTTGCCCTTGTATTTCGGTATGACACCTATAATTTAAAAATTAAACTAAAATGAAAGGAATGAATTTACTACCCATACCATGTATAAGCAGTGCAGGATA
>NW_022688061.1:0-1559 GCF_011630105.1 Anneissia japonica | reverse complement strand
CTCTGGGGTTGGGGGGGGGGGGGAAGAGCACCTTTTTCCCAACCCTCTGAATGCATAATTGTAGTAGGCCTACTTTATTAAAACACTTTTACACTGCAGCTTGGAAGAGGTAAAAAAATATTTTAAGCCTGAAATTGGTGAAAAAATAAGAACACTGAACCCGGGCAAAATTTTACTGCTTCTTAAAAAAAAAGTGTACTGTACTATGAATAGAAAGGACTGAAAAGTTAGATTTGTACCTTAGATTCACACCTGACCCATTTCTGGCTTTCTGTACTTTCATAATCTTTAGTCCATCTTGTAGGCGTACTGTATCTCAGTATAAAGTTTAATCATAACCAATCAAATCAGTTCATCTGTTCATATCATCTTTGTAACATTTCTACTAAGTTATGATTGCCAATGGCTTTAATATACAAGGATAAGATACTAAAATGTCAAACACTTAGATATTAACACAAAATTATATTAAACATGGTATTATTAATAAATGAAAAAACAATGATGTTTTTGGATGAAATAATGCTGTAAATATTGAATCAATAACTTTATCTCATGCTACTCTATCATATAATTAACTTATGTTGAATTGCACTGTATGGTTAATCTTTCATATTATTATTAGCCTAAAAAAAATTTAATTGTTGACCTGAATCAGTCATGCCATATGCAATTAAACTTTATTTTACTATAGATGTAGGCTATAATAATAATTAAAGCTTTGAAAAGTGGCCTATTCAAAGTATTTATGCCAACGAATAAAAGCATCCCTGGATTTTCAAGATTTTACTTGGCGGGTCTTTAATGGCAACACTAAGTTTGGCAACACAAAGTTAATGTTTTGTAACCAATAGTCTTGAAATGGTTCACTGAGCGGTAAGAATCTATAAGTAACAGTCTTTACACAGTGAAGGAATTAGAAGAGTTCACTGAACCAGTAACTCGTGTGGGAAAGTTTATTCGTGCGCTTATAAGCTGTGACAGATTTTACAGAAAGTCCACCCTTTAGTCATCCTCCTGCTCAGTCAAACGTTCTGCTTTACTTGCAGCCAATGAAGTGTACAGTATCATGATAAGGGATACATTTGAAGTGCAAATGTATATTATTTCTAAATGTAAAAAAGTGGAAAATCTCATTACCTTTAGCCTTGTTTTACTAGCTCCTATTACAACCTGTTTTTGTTTGCAACTTACTTTTCTGTTGGAAACAAAAACCTGGTGTTCTCACTGGAATTCCTAGGAGAGTAAGATGCATTTCCAAGTGGGATAAACAATGTATGTTGTTAGTAAAGCAATCTGGTAGAACCATTCAGTTTCATGAACCGTTAGCTAATATATAATATTGCTGTATGCACACTACAGTATTTATAAAAACATGTTATTGCTGCGAAGCAGCCAATTCATATTCTTGACAGCAATTTGACCTCTGAAAGGTCATTGTTTGTCAAAAAAACGAGTGGCTAAGACGACTAAAAAGCGGAGTTTCCTTCTTTTGTTCTGCCGGGTAAAATCAATTACTTTAGGCGACGTTTGTAGACTAACCTACTCGTACCAACGTC
>NW_022688060.1:0-825 GCF_011630105.1 Anneissia japonica | reverse complement strand
ATATACATACATATATATACACCTACACATTCAACAAACACACAATATATATATATATATATATATGTATATAATTAATATATATATATATATATATATATATTATACCATTCTTTTTGATATCAATTTATCATTTCACATTAAATACAATTTCTGATATCAGACTTTCAATATATAATGGAATATAATAAATACAAATACATGTCACTACTTTTGATGTTATTCTTTGACTACGCAGTACAGTAAACATATTTAAAGGAACAAAACATGTTTTACATGGTGTTCACCTTGGAATTTAATATGGCTGCTTAATGACCTTGACCTAAAATGGCTGTCATAATGACCTCTGATGAAATAGTTCCTATCAAAAATTGAATTTTGTGAGCTTATGTATGATTTTGCTGTAAAAATCGACCACTTACAAAGTATTAAGATTTTCTACGTATTTAACAGAGAAATGAAATTGAATGACTTTAAATGACCATCTGACCATGTCACAAGTGCTATAGATCCTTGACCATGAAAATATATTTTTAGACATCATAATTCTTATTGGAAGTTGTTTAAAAGCCGATATATTGATAAATATATGTTTTGCGTGGCAGCCATTTTGAAATTTAAGATGGCTGCCAGAATGACCTCGAATGAAATATTGTAGTTCATAGTAAAAAGTTTGAATTCTGAGAGCCTGGGTATGATTCTAATGTAAAATTTGACAATTACGTAATTTTAAAGATACCATAAAAAATTTGACCTTAAATGACCTTGAATGACCTTACATGACCCATTTGTGGCAATCTGACCAGGTCAAAAATGATATGATGG
>NW_022688059.1:0-668 GCF_011630105.1 Anneissia japonica | reverse complement strand
ACCTATTTAAGAGAGCTGTGTTGATACAGTATGTTATATTCAGAGTTAGTATTAATATACGAAAAATGTTTTAGTAATTTACTTACAACATTGCTTAGAATTTGATTCTTTGGTTTAGATCTATGAAATGTTGCATTTTCTAAAATATGGAGAAATAACAATTTTACGAACCAAATCTCGATAAAATTTTATTATTTGGAAGATTAGCCTTGCATTTGACTCCGTTTTAGCCAGCTAAATGCAATATCAAGACCATAAAAGAGCAGAAAAAGTATGAATGGAGTGTCGTCTTAAAGGCACAGACACACGAAAATTGTCTATAAGTCATCTCAAACTTCAGGCTGATTTCTGGCTTTTCGCATCTGTCTCAAAGCACAGATCTTTTCCTATTTAAATTTTTGCGTTCTGTAACACCGAACCACCGTTTGTGAGTGTCACCGATACAAAGGTGTAGTGTCACTTTTCTAAACTTTAAAATCTTGCATGATCGAATAGAGCTCATGTGATTCTTTAGCAGTAACAAAAAGCAAGAATTTTTTTATTGCACTATGTGTATGTATTGAAGTTTTTGTGATATTATACAGTCAGTCAGTAATAGTATACAAAGCCGCATTTACAGATTTTAACAGTATATTGGAGTAACAAGTGCTGTAGACTCACTAGTCATG
>NW_022688058.1:0-2084 GCF_011630105.1 Anneissia japonica | reverse complement strand
TGCTTAGCACTGGGAACACAACTAATGTATAAATCTAATAGAATGTAAAGCACTTGCCACTGAGGTGTTATCCAAAAGTATATATCTGGCTGTTTATTTACGCTTACTTTTTATTTTAGCTGTTCCTCTCAAATTTGTATCTCTACCGAGATCCAGCCATCTGTCACCTGTTTCCCTCTCCTTTCTTGTAGGCCTATTTACTGTGTGGTGTCAGCAGTTTCTCAATTTCAGGAAGTTCTAAAGGAGTTTTCAATGATTTCCGCACATACAAGTTGCAGCAGCGCTGTTTCACTATTTTTTAATTCCCCTCTTGTGCTAATATTTAGCAAGGCGTGTGTATGGTATACCGTGTCATCCAACTTTGCATTACGTTTGGCGTTTCCCTATTAGTATGCGTTAAATTTACTAGCTTTCACACTGAAAATTAACTGTTGCGTTTGTGCCAAAACATATCTAAAGTGCTCTGGTGTGAACCGACGCACTGCTTCACAACCAATGTCAAAAATTGATGGAATATAGTCTTGTAAAATCTGTAAAAAAAAAACTTCTAACATACCATTAAAGCATTTCGTCTAGAAGAATTAATTTTTATTCGACACATTTCAAAACAGTTCTGTTTTGCTTATTTTTACAGACCTTTTACGACGAAAATCCTTAAATTCATTACTATTCAATTTAAGTACCCTGTAAAGAATATTATACGAAGGATTTTTTTTATGAGTCTGTTAAGTAGTGGAGTATTGGATGGATGTATGTAAACACCCAGGATACCGGTAACCCACGAAATTCTCAAAAATGGTGAGGCCTTCTGGTGACGTGGCGATTTGCGTTTTTTAACATGCACCTGGGCCATAATGCACACAGGAACAACAGCTTAAATGTCTCATCCGAAAGATGGTGCGCTATCGCAACCTGCATTTCAGCCCTCCAGCTGAAATACAAGGAGAGCAGCGATGGGAATTGAACCGGGGACCTAGAGATCTCCATGGTTCAGCGCTACCACCTGTTGAGCCGTCTGTGCTAAGCTGCTCTCTAAAGTCAAGTATTTTTGTGTTGATTTTCAACTTCAATATGCAAAGCAAGCTCAATAAATTTTAGGGCCTCGTAAAATAGGAATATTTTTTTTGCGTATGTTGATTGGTGGTGGAATAAATTGTTTCTTGCCCTAAATTTTAATAAAAAGACAATAACGTACTTCAGTATATACAGTGAGCATCTCAATATATCTTAGTTTTCTCATCATCATCATCCCCATCCCCAACAACCATCCTTTGTATTTTTTGATCAATAAGCAAAAGAAGCAAAAGAACTGCAACTTCACTCATCAATAGTGTTCTGTCGGAAGTTCTATCAATAAAACTAAAAAATTTCACTATCAATTATCGGGATACTAAAAAACACATTGGATTCAAAATCTCCTCTCACGTATTCGTACACAGAATAACAACACAAGGCAAATATGATCTAGTCACAGGCTATCATTTTATTGTTCTACAGGAAAAAAGTGCATAATTCAATAGTTTATGTGTATGAAAGACGAATAGCAAGTACCCAAAAACACGAATACAAAGACGCCCTCAATTACAGTTTGTGAGCTGCATATAAATTAACCACACAAGTGACATTATTGTTAGCTCAGCACACGAATCGGAGAACTGGTTGTCAGATTTACCTGTCACACCTTCACGATTTAGGCAGTGTCTGCCGACGTATGAAAAAAAATGGCGAATACGCTGACGTACGTCGAATAAGTTATTTGGTAAGTTTCGTATAAGTTAAGAGCACGTTGGTATGCACAAAAAATATTTGTACATGCACAAAACTTTTCGACGTATGCCAGCGTATGGCGCGTACGTTCCGCATACGTGGGCCATAAGTTGTAGGTAAGTTAAGCGATCGTTGACACATGTTACTTGTAAGTTACTCAAAAGTCAAAACGTATTTCTAACCTATGAGTAACGTGCTTCGAACATATATGTACCTTATAATGAACTTATCTCCAACGTATATTGACATATGTAGACGTATTTGACGTGTTCCAGACGACCATAAAACTTACTGAACGTGTTTCTAAATTACAGTTA
>NW_022688057.1:0-602 GCF_011630105.1 Anneissia japonica | reverse complement strand
GAGAGAGAGAGAGAGAGAGAGAGAGAGGAAGTATTTTGCCCTGGACTTCCACCTGGACAAAAAAAAAGAAAACCCCATCAGATTTCACGGCCTTGCCTTGGAGTTATCTACATATTTCCAATTAGAAATTTGCAAGTTGATACACTAACCCAGACCTCCAGGATTGTCCTGGAGTTTCCATGAATTTTGGTAAATTTCCAGTAATTCCGCTTTTTCCCGGAATTTCTCCTGGATTCTCTGGGATTTTAACCAATTTACACAACTATGAATTAGGCTAAGCTAAATTTTTCCATTCTTATAAAGGCAGTCATATGATTTATCGAACTTTTTGGGCAGACGACTATAACATATTAACGTTACACAAACCTGGACAAGCCTCTTTGTTTCCATAATACGGTAAACAATGTCAATAACATTAGTTAGTACACGCGTCGCAAACCTCGTCTAACCTCTACGATAGATTCTCCAGAAATTTGACTTCCACAACTTACAGGCGCGAATCTAGTAGGGGAGAGCACGTTTCCCCGTTTTGCAACTAAATTATAAAATTTCAATGCATATCAATGAATTGAAACAAGCGCTATTCACTTATCTATTCTGAA
>NW_022688056.1:0-1506 GCF_011630105.1 Anneissia japonica | reverse complement strand
GTGGTGCGAGTAATGATACATGCCACTATTATTGCTATTATTAGTTAATATTATTGTTGTTGCTGGCATTGCTGCTTGCCCTTCCTAATATCAATATGTGTTTGAGAGTGTGACGTCAGAACATATTCTAAGGCAAGATCACATCAATTTCTGTGGTTAGGAAGTTTATTCAATGTGGATTAGGGTCTTCTTACAGCTAATAACATCAAGGTTAACAATTTTCGTAACAGCCTCTGTTAAAGCCTTAAGATTCATGTAGGCCCACAAAAAATCCTGGTGTCCCAACCCTCAAATTCCCCATTCAATTAATTATCTTCTCATTAATTCTTTTGATATATTTTTTATTTCAATTATTATTTTGTCCAATATGTCAATTTTTTTTTAAATTTAAATTTTTTTATTTCTAATGTTTTCCTTAAATCATTATTATATATAATTTATATACTGTAGGCCTATATTTTTTTTTCCTGATTTTTATTATTATTATTATTAATTTTTTCCTGGTTTAATTTAATTAATTTGCTTATGTTAAAGATCAAGTTTAATTTTTATACTTACGTTTTAATTGTATGTACTGAGGGTCCCAATTGATCAGCTCAGGCTGGATGGACCACCCTCACAAAATATTGTTGAAATAAAAATAAATAAATAAATGATTAACAATCTCACCTCCACCCCCAGTTTTTGTACTAATTTCATTCTAAAATAAATTTTTAAAATGCTAGTGTTTCCCTTGTGCGTTTTCAAAATTAAGAGGTTGTATTACATACAGTAGTATAAGACACATACATTTTGGTATAATGAAATTTAGGAAAACATAAAAATTATTAACAATTTTTTTTTGTCATATCTAGAACCTCAAAAAATGCCATTAAAAAAATGAAATGCTCATTACATTTGAAATTAGAAATAGGACAAAAAGGAAAAATTAGGCTTGTCTTTAGTAAAGTAAATACATCGTTGACTTTCAAGATTGTGGGTCAGTTGGGATTGGGCAACAATTATTGTTTGCCTGAAAGCTTATTTCTTTCTCTTCTTGGCTTTCTTTAATTTTAGTTAAGATCGTCTGTAATTTTCTGACACAATTTCAAACTCTTCTGTTTCTTGCTCATACGATGTCAATTTTCCACGTATATTTTTATAATATCCATAGTGTTTGAGACGGTAAGTTCCAAGACCAACGTTCAATGGTACATTCCATGACAGCGTTGCCTCTCCATATGACCCGAGTAGACTAATTTCCTTCCTTTTCCATTCAAATCTGTAAGGATATGTAAATATTGTTTTAAATGTTTGAAATCATAATAACAGCACTGACAGCAATTGTGACAGTGGTGGAGTTGTTGCCGTCGTTGATGCCGCTGCCTTTGCTGTTGTCATCACCATTATTATTGTTATTGTTATAGTTAAAAAAAATAATAGCCAGATTATGTTTTAATATTAATCATTATTATAATACATAAATATTTATCATGTTTTCTATAATATATAAAAATATTTGTTGTA
>NW_022688055.1:0-1127 GCF_011630105.1 Anneissia japonica | reverse complement strand
TATCACCATTCCTTACCTATAGTGTTGGTCCATTTGCGCTTTCTCGATACGTTTGTCTTTTGCTCTTCGATTTTGGAACCATATTTTGATTTGTGTTTCCGTTAGGCTTAACATCTCGGCTAATTCGAACCGCCTCGGTCTCGTGATATACTCTGATCTGTGATATTCTAACTCAAGTTTTAACGTCTGTTCACTCGTAAATGTAGTTCTTTGCCTTCTTTGTCGAGTCTCTTTTCTCCTTCTTCTAGGAACTATAAAACAACAAATCACTAATATATTGAGGTTTCATATAGACTTAAAATTACAGACGTGACTCTACAAATTAATATAATGAAGAATAGTATTGCCGCCTAAAACATGGATGATTAAGATTTGCCACAAAAAAATCGTGAAAAAACAGTACAGTAACATATTTATTTGATGATAAAACTTTTAGTTTAATACTACATTGAGAATTACATAGCAATTTAAGTATTTCTTTCTTAGGCCTTTTGATGAGCTGTTCTCATTGACCAATCCACGGAGGGGTACGTTTTCCGAATGAAGCTTAATTAATTTAGCCACTTTAGCTACCGGTTTAGGCTTATAGAGGAGCATAACCTGTAATTTAAGGAACTGAATTATTGAACTATAGGCCTATGTTATCATTGCAATATGCTTTTTTAAAATAAATTGTTGAATTATCCAAAAAAGTATGGACAGGCCTATTTGTTATTTAAGATTCTTTTATTTCTCCTTCAGGGATATGAAGAAAATAAGAGTAATAAACATGATGTAAAATGCATCATTGTTCTTTCAGTGGCCTTTTGGTGAGCTGTTCTCATTGACCAATCCACTGAGAGGTACGTTTTTCCGAATGAAGCGTATTTAATTTAGCCACTTTAGCTAATAGGCCTATAGGCTTATAGAGGAGCATAAGCTTACTAATTTTTGATCAGCAATAACATATATAGTCTTTAATAGGAAGCACAGTTTATACTGCTTGCATTTACATATTGTTAGTCTTCTTGGTAGTAGGCTTACTCAGTTATTATCAGCTTACTCAGTGAATTATCAGGCCAGACTTGCTCATCAGCAGTTAACATGCGTGTTTACACGATAGATTCACGGTGCTCGCTTCGTGCGGC
>NW_022688054.1:0-763 GCF_011630105.1 Anneissia japonica | reverse complement strand
ACTGTATATATATGTATATATATATACAGTGTATATATAACTATTATATATATATATATATATATATATAATTGGTGTACAGTATATTGTTTTTCATTTAGATAGTATTAAGCCTAGATTTGTTTTTTATAACTATACATTATGACTCTTTGTCAATGAATTACGTTTTTTTTTGTTGACAATAATAGTTGAAGATGCCAAAAAATGGACAAAGAAAAGAAATAAATGAAAATGAACGAACAAACGAACGTACGTTTTTCCTTTCATTTATCAATTTATTCATTCATATTTAATAATTAATTTGTTATTCATTTATTATTTCATTTTATTCAGGAATTAAACATTTCTTGAATACAAAACAAAAAAGAAGAAAAGATAAATAATAAAGAAGAACAGATAAGAAATTAATTCCTAGGGTAGACCAAAAAGGTTTTAAAATTAAAAAAAAAATTCCATTGGGGCTCTTAAACTAATTTTAAATAATTCTTACCACGTAAAATAATGCCTAAATTGGCTAATGTAAAAGATTTAAGACATGTAAAAAACCAGGGAATGAAAAAAATTATACATTTTCATTTCAAACGATTGCACTATTAAACTTACAATTGTTAATCTAAATTATTTCCTATTCATATCATGTATTCGGTCATTCATTCATCATTCATTTTGTCAATTTAGGGGTAGGCTTACTTAATCGATTTTAGAGTCTACTAATATGAAAACACATAGGCCTATATTTTTTTTTTCTTCCCGACGAATTGTG
>NW_022688053.1:0-628 GCF_011630105.1 Anneissia japonica | reverse complement strand
TCATCAAAAACCCCGAAAATATTCAAAGCAAACGGCCCTTTTCAGAGCAACCATAAGTAAAAAGACTGTAACAATAAACTATAACAATAAACAAACCATAATGCAACGTATTTTCATTAAACAGCAACGTTGATTGAGTCTAATACCGGGTAGTTATAATCTAAAACCACGTGAACTGAGTGAGATGAACAACTACCGATGGTGCTCAAAATAATTGCTTTCCTCCTTAGCTTCCTGTGGCAAACCATGGAAACACTTGTCTGATCGAATTTTCTACACGAAGCTGAGTAGGCATAGTTTCGTACACGAACGCTGATTGGTTGGCTCGCCCAGTGCAGTGCACATGGTTGCTGTTTCACGTACACAAACGCTAATTGGTTGGCTCGCCCTGTGCAGCGCACATGGGTTTAGTTTGTCTCAACAGGCCCAGACAACACCACAGTTCTGTTGTTTGAAATAGGCATGAAGGGGAATTCCCAAGTTATACCTTTGTCGTATAGGTAATCTTACTATATTTTCATGTTCTTTAGTTATAAAAGATATAAAGTAATGAATTAATACATTAGACACACGGTTTTATTTGAACACTTTATTATGACATCGTAAAGTGATGAATAAAAACACTAAA